>NC_092105.1:13530107-13700107 GCF_045679555.1 Salvelinus alpinus | reverse complement strand
GGGGTCATTACGGCCACACAAAGGGGATGCCGCCGGGAAATTCTAGGCATTATCAAGTGCTTGTCAAATTGTGAATGAGAGACTGATGAAGTGTGTACAGCCTGCACAAAAAAACTATGCAGAGCTCATGCCTTTCATGCAACTTTTTTCAAATCATCATTAGAGTCATATCATGCAGCCTTAGAGTGTATTAAAAATCAAAACATATAGCCCAATGTTTGAATCCCAACTAAAGTTACAGTGGGGAGAACAAGTATTTGATACACTGTCAATTTTGCAGGTTTTCCTACTTACAAAGCATGTAGAGGTCTGTACTTTTTATCATAGGTACACTTCAACTGTGAGAGATGGAATCTAAAACAAAAATCCAGAAAATCACATTGTATGATTTTTAAGTAATTAATTTGCATTTTATTGCATGACATAAGTATTTGATCACCTACCAACCAGTAAGAATTCCGGCTCTCACAGACCTGTTAGTTTTTCTTTGAGAAGCCCTCCTGTTCTCCACTCATTACCTGTATTAACTCCACCTGTTTGAACTCGTTACCTGTATAAAAGACACCTGTCCACACACTCAATCATACAGACTCCAACCTCTCCACAATGGCCAAGACCAGAGAGCTGTGTAAGGACATCAGGGATAAAATTGTAGACCTGCACAAGGCTGGGATGGGCTACAGGACAATAGAAAAACAGCTTGGTGAGAAGGCAACAACTGTTGGCGCAATTATTAGAAAATGGAAGACGTTCAAGATGACGGTCAATCACCCTCGGTCTGGGGCTCCATGCAAGATCTCACCTCGTGGGGCATCAATGATCATGAAGAAGGTGAGGGATCAGCCCAGAACTACACGGCAGGACCTGGTCAATGACCTGAAGAGAGCTGGGACCACAATCTCAAAGAAAACCATTAGTAACACACCACGCCGTCATGGATTAAAATCCTGCAGTGCACGCAAGGTCCCCCTGCTCAAGCCAGTGCATGTCCAGGCCCGTCTGAAGTTTGCCAATGACCATCTGGATGATCCAGAGGAGGAATGGGAGAAGGTCATGTGGTCTGATGAGACAAAAATAGAGCTTTTTGGTCTAAACTCCACTCGCCGTGTTTGGAGGAAGAAGAAGGATGAGTACAACCCCAAGAACACCATCCCAACCGTGAAGCATGGAGGTGGAAACATCATTCTTTGGGGATGCTTTTCTGCAAAGGGGACAGGACGACTGCACTGTATTGAGGGAAGGATGGATTTGGCCATGTATCGCGAGATCTTGGCCAACAACCTCCTTCCCTCAGTAAGAGCATTGAAGATGGGTCGTGGCTGGGTCTTCCAGCATGACAACGACCCGAAACACACAGCCAGGGCAACTAAGGAGTGGCTCCGTAAGAAGCATTTCAAGGTCCTGGAGTGGCCTAGACAGTCTCCAGACCTGAACCCAATAGAAAATCTTTGGAGGGAGCTGAAAGTCCGTATTGCCCAGCGACAGCCCCGAAACCTGAAGGATCTGGAGAAGGTCTGTATGGAGGAGTGGGCCAAAATCCCTGCTGCAGTGTGTGCAAACCTGGTCAAGAACTACAGGAAACGTATGAACTCTGTAATTGCAAACAAAGGTTTCTGTACCAAATATTAAGTTCTGCTTTTCTGATGTATCAAATACTTATGTCATGCAATAAAATGCAAATTAAATACTTAAAAATTATACAATGTGATTTTCTGGATTTTTGTTTTAGATTCTGTCTCTCACAGTTGAAGTGTACCTATGATAAAAATGACAGACCTCTACATGCTTTGTAAGTAGGAAAACCTGCAAAATCGGCAGTGTATCAAATACTTGTTCTCCCCACTGTACATAAATGACTCTAAATTAAGCATATAGGAGTACCTGTTTCTTTGTTAACCGCTCAACACAGAATAGAGTGTTAAGCGCAAAAGATATATTTTCTATTTTATTCAGCTTTGTTCAATTGTATTCTTCATACTATTAAATAATGCCACGGAATTCTAAGCAAATGTTGTCTGCTAAATGAGTGTAGCCCACAGCCATATGGGATCAGGACCTAACATAAGGACAACTCAGAGTATGCTATTCTGTTCTTCTGAAATAGACTACTTTTTCTTCATATCATGTTTCTTTAGACCTGTCTAAAATAAATCATGGATTTATTGTGAAGGTGTAGGCTATATTACATGGATTTATTAGACTTTTTTTAGATGTAGAAGTTCCAAAGGTCTGCATCAGTGGCTTGTGCGGAAGCCAGGAGATGCTAAATGTGTTTATGTTAATTAACGGTAAATTAGCATGAGACCAGCAGATATTTGCTTTACAATCACCGGCTGATGAAATTTCGTGACTGCCACAGCCCTAGTATAGACAGGTGAGTGCCTTTCCAAATCATGTCCAATCAATTGAATTTTCCACAGGTGGACTCCAATCAAGTTGTAGAAACATCTCAAGGATGATCCATGGAACCAGGATGCACCTGGATACTTATTTAAATAAGGTATTTATGTTTTTATTTTTAATAAATTAGCAAAAATGTTTAAAAAAACAGTTTTACATTTTTCATTATGGGGTATTGTGTGTCGATTGATGAGGAAAATAAATAATTGTATCTATTTTAGTATAAGGCTGTAACATAACAAAATGTGGGAAAAGTCAAGTGGTCTGAATACTTTCCGAATGCACTGTATTCCAGAGTCGGCATGGATTTATATCTGGCCCACTGCACTTTGAATTAGGGCGGCAGGTAGCTTAGTGGCAAGAACATTTTTTAAAAACCTTTATTTAACTAGGCGAGTCAGTTAAGAACAAATTCTTATTTTCAATGACGGCCTAGAAACAGTGGGCCTTGTTCAGGGGCAGAACGACAGATTTTTACTTTGTCAGCTCAGGGATTCAATCGTGCAACCTTTCGGTTACTAGTCCAACGCTCTAACCTCTAGGCTACCTGCTGGTTACTAGTCCAACGCTCTAACCACTAGGCACCTGCTGGTTACTAGTCCAACGCTCTAACCACTAGGCTACCTGCTGGTTACTAGTCCAACGCTCTAACCACTAGGCTACCTGCTGTTTACTAGTCCAACGCTCTAACCACTAGGCTACCTGCTGGTTACTAGTCCAACGCTCTAACCACTAGGCTACCTGCTGGTTACTAGTCCAACGCTCTAACCTCTAGGCTACCTGCCGCCCCAAGCATTGGGCCAGTAACCGAAAGGTTCCTGGTTCGAACTGTCACGCCCTGACCTCAGAGATCCTTTTTATGTCTCTATTTTTGGTTTGGTCAGGGCGTGAGTTAGGGTGGGTATTCTATGTTCTACGTTGTGTATTTCTTTGTGTTTGGCCGGGTGTGGTTCTCAATCAGAGGCAGCTGTCTATCGTTGTCTCTGATTGAGAACCATACTTAGGTAGCCCTTTTCCCCCCCTGTCTTTGTGGGAAGTTGACTTTGTTTAGGGCACTTAGCCTTTGAGCTTCACGGTTTGTTTTTGTAGTGTTTGTTGTTTTGTTCGGCGTCATTTTGATTTAATAAAGAAAATATACGCTTACCACGCTGCACCTTGGTCCTCTCCTTTCAACAGCCGTGACACAAACTCCTCACAAGCTCAAAGGGAAATATCTGTGCATTTGAGCAAGGCATTTAACCCTAATTTGCTCCACGGGCGCGTACTTGTATGGTTAACTCTGTAAAACAACACGTCACTGCACCTATCTGGTGTATGTGACAATGAAAAAATACCCTCTCTCTCCAGTTGGACTGGGCACAAGGGCTCTATCCTCTTGCAGAGCCATTCTGCCCATCGCCATTTTATCAATTAAAAACACTGGAAATAAATAACGAAATTAGGAATGAATGTGTAGCGGACTGCTGAGAAGATGCAAATTAGACACTGATGGAGCGTAGATTGGGCAGGCACTAGGACCCAGAGGGCTCAGGACCTTGCAGGTGCAGCTGCCTCCATTAATTGGCTTTAATTGCTTTATAATTGCCCACAGATTCCACAGGGAGAGAGAGAGAGAGAGTGAGGGAAAGAAAGAAGGAGAAAGCGAGCGAGGGAGAGAACTGATGCCAGCAGACCTTCATCATTGATTAGTGGATGACCCAGCTGGACATGTTGTGAGGTCTGGACTGGATGACCCTGTCCATGTCCACACTACACACTCCTCTGCTGTGAGGTCACACTGACTCCAACTGCACTATGTACTAGAAAGAGCTAGGGCGAAACAGTAGGCTAGACTCTCCTCTCCAGACTCACAAATGTCCACACACACACACACACACACACACACACACACACACACACACACACACACACACACACACACACACACACACACACACACACACACACACACACACACACACACACACACACACACACACACACACACACACACACACTAATTTAGTAATGCTAATGAACTGGAGCTACAGAAACATCTGAGTAAACAAAGTGCCAGTCCAGCAAAACACTCCCAGTGTGGTTCCAACCCCCTCACAGACACACACACACCTTACACACACACATACTCACACCGTCAGCATGTTTATCTATGCATAGTCACTTTACAAATTACCTCGACTAACCTGTGCCCCCAAACATTGACTCCATTAATATAATGGCGCCCAAGGATATGGCTGCCGTTTTACGATCCCGTAACCAATTGTGCTATTGTGTATGTTTTTCAGCCACCGTGCCTTAAGACCGAAAAGAGCTTATTGATATCAGGGCAGTACTGGAGGAATTCTTCTTCTTCAACGAGTCGGACGGGAAGGATTTACTCCAGACACCCGACAAGGCCCTCATCCCCGTCATTCGCAGGAGGAAAAGACAGAGGTATCGTGGACGACGGTCAAATCAAATCAAATCTAACTTTATTTGTGCCGAGTACAACAAGTGTAGACTTTACCGTGAAATGCTTACTTACAAGCCCTTAACCAACAGTGCAGTTCAAGAAGAAAATATAATAGGCTAAAATAAAAAGTAATACAATAACAATAATGTAGCTATATACAGGGGGCACCGGTACCGATGTGCAGGGGTACAGGCTAGTTGAGATCATCTGTACATGTAAAGTGGGGGAAGTGACTATGCATAGGTAACAAACAGACAGCGAGTAGCAGCAGTGTACAAGAAGGGGGGGGGTGTCAATGTAAATTGTCCAGTGGCGATTTTGATGAATTGTTCAGTAGTCTAATAGCTTGGGGGTAGAAGCTGTTGAGGAGCCTTTTAGTCCAAGACTTGGTGCTCCGGTACCGCTTGCCGTGCGATAGCAGAGAAAACAGTCTAGAAGTTGGGTGACTGGAGTCTCTGACAATTTTCTGGTGATGTACTGGGCCGTTCGCACTACCCTCTGTATCGCCTTACTGTCAGATGCCAAGCAGTTGCCATACCAGGCGGTGATGCAACCGGTCAGGATGCTCTCGATGGTGCAGCTGTATAACCTTTTGAGGATCTGGGGGCCCATGCCAAATCTTTTCAGTCTCCTGAGGTGGAAAAGGTTTTGTCGTGCCCTCTTCACGACTGTCTTGGTATGTTTGGACCATGATAGTTTGTTGGTGATGTGGACACCAAGGAACTTGAAACTCCACTACAGCCCCGTCGATGTTAATGGGGGCCCGTTCGGCCCACCTTTTCCTGTAGTCCACGATCAGCTCCTTTGTCTTACTCACATTGAGGGAGAGGTTGTTGTCCTGGAACCACACTGCCAGGTCTCTGACCTCCTCCTTATAGGGCGTCTCATTGTTGTCGGTGATCAGGCCTGCCACTGTTGTGTCGTCAGCAAACTTAATGATGGTGTTGGAGTCGTGTTTGGCCACGCAGTCGTGGGTGAACAGGGAATACAGGAGGGGACTAAGTACACACCCCCTGGGGGGCCCCAGTGTTAAGGATCAGTGTGGCTGATGTGTTGTTGCCTACTCTTACCACCTGGGGGCGGCTGTCAGGAAGTCCAGGATCTAGTTGCAGAGGGAGGTGTTTAGTCCCAGAGTCCTTAGCTTAGTGATGAACTTTGTGGGAACTATGGTGTTGAACGCTGAGCTGTAGTCAATGAACAGCATTATCACATATGTGTTCCTTTTGTCCAGGTGGGTAAGGGCAGTGTGGAGTGTGATTGAGATTGTGCCATATGTGGATCTGTTGGGGCGGTATGCGAATTGGAGTGGGTCTAGGGTGTCCGGGAGGATGCTGTTGATGTAAGCCATGACCATAATTTCAAAGCACTTCATGGCTACCGACGTGAGTGCCACGGGGCGGTAATCATTTAGGCAGGTTACCTTCACTTCCTTGGGCACAGGGACTATGGTGGTTTGCTTGAAATATGTAGTTATTACAGACTCGGTCAGGAAGAGGTTGAAAATGTCAGTGAAGACACTTGACAGTTGGTCCGCGCTTGCTTTGAGAACACGTCCTGGTAATCTGTCTGACCTAGCGACTTTGTGAATGTTGACCTGTTTAAAGGTTTTGTTCACGTTGGCTACCGAGAGCGTTATCACACAGTCATCCAGAACAGCCGGTGTTCTCGTGCATGCTTCAGTGTTGCTTGCCTCGAAGCGAGCATAAAAGGCATTTAGCTCGTCTGGTAGGCTCGCATCACTGGGCAGCTCGCGTCTGGGTTTTCCTTTGTAGTCCGTAATAGTTTTCAAGCCCTGCCACATCCGACGAGCGTCAGAGCCGGTGTAGTAGGATTCAATCTTAATCCTGTTTTCACGGGTGTTTGCACCTACAAGTTGACAGGGAAAATTACTCACAACCTCAAGAGACCTCTCCCAATAGGCTATAAAGGCCCACATAATAACATATTCATATTAATAAAGCTTTTGCTGCAACCTATCAGACCACTACTACTGACAGACCTTTGATTACAATACAGCTATAGTCTGTCAAGGGCAGGGCTCCAAGACCATTTAGTGGCATTTTGTGACCCTTTGACTTGGCTGTACGAGTTACATTTGTAATTGGTTGCATCAGCGCGAGCAGAACATTTATTAGGCCTACATGATCACCTCAATCAAAAGTTTCAAAACGTCCTATTTTTTTGTCCACTACAACCATGATTTGGTCAAACAGTAAATTGCATTATGCTCATGATTCCTGTAATGAAAATGTCTGCCCAGTCCCTGGGCCTGTTCCACCGGGCCCTGTTCCGCCGGGGCCTGTTCCGCCGGGCCCTGTTCCGCCGGGCCCTGTTCCGCCGGGCCCTGTTCCGCTGGAGCCTGCTGCTGTGATGAGCGAGCAACTTGATGCGCGGTCCGGGATAGAGAAACATTTTTTCCTCGTGTGCCACAAAATAAATTAGCCTTTGATATTAGTCGATGTTAAGATGTAGGCAAATTAATCTCTTTCGAACATCACAATTGAGAAAATTATAGAGCCTATTTTTAACAGGACAATATAATAACATCAATATCCTATTGTCAATCCACAATTCATCAAAATATCTTGAATCATGCATTCCTGCTTGGACATGTTAGATGAAACAACTTATTTCTTGAATAGCCTACCATCTCTGTAGTCTATTTCACAGTCTAAAGCACTGTGAATGACTTTGTAAGGTGAAAATTTTATTCTGGAGCCCTGTCAAGGGGTGTGATCTTTAATCTGCTGCAGTGTAATGTATTCTTCAGCCAATTTGGCTGTTGGGAAGAGAGTCATGCGATAGGATGATATGCAGAACAATATGTTCGCAGGACAAGGCGATGTGTGTTTGTGCACATGGAAGTCAGTGATTTATGTTTAATATAGGTTAATGACACAATACAAATGCGACGTGACTAAAATGAGACTAAAATGAAAGGGCATTTAGTTGCCTAAAATGGCCCACCGTTTTCATCCTTTTGACAAAAACTAGACTCAATTATTATTCAGATGACAAAAAATGTCAGTAAGACTTAATGATATTTTTGTCTGATATTTTAGTTAAAAAGAGTGCCAAAATTAACACTGCTGTCACAGCACTCTTTATCCTGTAGAAAATAAGAGGGTTTGAATTCTAGCCCTGATTAAGAAGCCATCTGACTTTTCCATTCATTCTGTCTTAGCCCCTGTGTTCAGACACACACACACACACACACACACACACACACACACACACACACACACACACACACACACACACACACACACACACACACACACACACACACACACACACACACACACACACACACACACACACACACACACACACACACACACACACACACACACTACTGTTCTCCTAAAGCTGGGGCTGCAGGTGAGGATGAAGTTACCTAGACACTGATCTTTTAGCTGAGGTCAATTGGAGTCACTCTAGCCTGGTCCCAGATCTATTAGTGCTGTCTTGCCTATGAACATTAGCCTGGGACCAGGCTAGAGTCCTTCCATCACACATACCATAGACCAGTAGAGTAGAAAGAACTAGGCATGCATGACTGCCCTCTGTAGCAAAGCCAGCTCTCACTATGCTATTACTGCCACATCAACGCCAGATAGACCTAAGCTGTTCTACTTCCTGCTTGGCTTCTAGAGGGGATTTCACTAGCCACTAGTCCTTTCCTTGAACCCTTAGGAAGGTCTAACACTATGACCAATGGATAGAGAGAGTTACAGCCTTACACAGGTGGCACAGGGCTAAGCTGTGTCACTCACTACTGTAGATGAATATATCCAGGCATGGGAGCTGCAAACGGAGAACAAGAAGGTGTGTGAGTGTGTGAGTGTGTGTCTGTGAGTGTGTGTCTGTGTGAGTGTGTGAGTGTGTGTCTGTGAGTTTGTCTGTGCACAATACTTTTGTCTTGTGATGTGAACCAACACTCAAGTCAGTGACTCAACATGTGGCCAAACTAACAAATCATAACAAATACTCCTGAAGAGAAAATGAATTCTTCATCTCTTCATCCACAGAGAACAAAGACATCCCTCCCTCCCTCCCTCCCTCCCTCCCTCCCTCCCAGAAGCAAACAGATTGATGTCCTTTCACAGATTGGGATTGTAGAGGGTAAGTATTTGAGGGGCTGAGTGTGTGTGTATGTTCATACAATAATGCTGAGACTACCGAGACGTTAGTACACACATTCCTGCACGCTGCTGGCTGAACGTCTGCAGAGTGGGCTCAAACACACCAGACAGACAACACTAGACAAAACATACACTGCTAAAATAGCACACAAACATAAACACGCACACACACGAGCACAGCCATATGCCCTCTGAGGCCGTTACCGGCTCACCGCCTCTCCCTCCTACAGTGACACAGATGGAGGGAGGGGCAGAAATAGAAGAGACGAGTTCTTCTCCTCCTTTATCCCTCCATTCGTTCTCCATTACTCGTTCTACATCGTGAGAGAGGAATGTGTGACCCTGAGTAACAGAACATAGCTCGCAGGCTGTCAAGGCCCAATCAATCAATCAAATAAATTCATAGTCCTTTTTACAAAAACATTAGTCACTTACAGCCTCTTTGGTAAAATACAGTCGGCCACACATATTAATCAAATGGAAACTTGCATACTTGCTACTTGCTATGTCTCGACCACCATCTACGGAGGTAGCACACGATACTCGCCCGACAGTTGCCCCCCTCGAAGCAGGGCAGTGTAAACAGAATTGTTGCATTGAGCCAACACTCCTACAGTATAAATGGTAATAGCAGAGCAAGGTTCTTCTTTTTTCCTAAATCTTTTGGAAACTCATCTCCTCCACCATTTTATTTTTCTTACGTAGATCATTTTAATTTTATGTAACTAGGCAAGTCAGTTAAGAACAAATTCTTATTTACAATGACGGCCTACCCCGGACGACGCTGGGCCAATTGTGCGCTGCCTTATGGAACTCCCAATCACGGTCGGATGTGATACAGCCTGGATTTAAACCAGGGACTATAGTGACACCACTTGCACTGAGATGCAGTACCTTAGACCGCTGCGCCACTCAGGAGCCCATATAAATGGGATATGTTTTTTCATTTGTAACATTGTGTGGTGATTTCAGAAGTGGCAACACTGTCATGCCCTGATCTGTTTCACCTGTTCCTGTGATTGTCTCCACCCCCTCCAGGTGTCGCTTATTTTCCACAGTGTATTTATCCCTGTGTTTCCTGTCTCTCTGTGCCAGTTTGTCTTGTATGTTTAGTCAAGTCAACCAGCGTGTTTTTCCCGTACTCCTTTTATATTCTCTTTTTATAGTCTTCCCGGTTCTGACCCCTGCCTGACTCTGGACTACTTTCCCGCCTGCCTGATCATCCTGCCTGCCCTTCGGTACCTATTGGACTCTGATCTGGTTTTGACCTTTTTGCCTGTCCACGACCATTCTCTTGCCTACCCCTTTGGATTAATAAACATTGTAAGACTCCAACCATCTGCCTCCTGTGTCTGCATCTGGGTCTCGCCTTGTGCCTTGATAAACACAGGCCCCAAAGTGGTGCGGGGGGAAATAGTTTTCCTGGGGCCAAGAATTTTTCCTGATCTGGTAGCAGGCTAACCTCCTGATCTGGTAGCAGGCTAACCTCCTGATCTGGTAGAAGGCTAACCTCCTGATCTGGTAGCAGGCTAAACTCCTGATCTGGTAGCAGGCTAACCTCCTGATCTGGTAGCAGGCTAACCTCCTGATCTGGTAGCAGGCTAACCTCCTGATCTGGTAGCAGGCTAACCTCCTGATCTGGTAGCAGGCTAACCTCCTGATCTGGTAGAAGGCTAATCTCCTGATCTGGTAGCAGGCTAACCTCCTGATCTGGTCATAGGCTAACCTCCTGATCTGGTAGCAGGCTAACCTCCTGATCTGGTAGCAGGCTAACCTCCTGATCTGGTAGCAGGCTAACCTCCTGATCTGGTAGCAGGCTAACCTCCTGATCTGGTAGCAGGCTAACCTCCTGATCTGGTCATAGGCTAACCTCCTGATCTGGTAGCAGGCTAACCTCCTGATCTGGTAGCAGGCTAACCTCCTGATCTGGTAGAAGGCTAACCTCCTGATCTGGGAGCAGGCTAACCTCCTGATCTGGTAGCAGGCTAACCTCCTGATCTGGTAGCAGGCTAACCTCCTGATCTGGTAGAAGGCTAACCTCCTGATCTGGTAGCAGGCTAACCTCCTGATCTGGTCATAGGCTAACCTCCTGATCTGGTAGCAGGCTAACCTCCTGATCTGGTAGCAGGCTAACCTCCTGATCTGGTCATAGGCTAACCTCCTGATCTGGTAGCAGGCTAACCTCCTGATCTGGTAGCAGGCTAACCTCCTGATCTGGTAGAAGGCTAACCTCCTGATCTGGTAGCAGGCTAACCTCCTGATCTGGTAGAAGGCTAACCTCCTGATCTGGTAGAAGGCTAACCTCCTGATCTGGTAGAAGGCTAACCTCCTGATCTGGTCGTAGGCTAACCTCCTGATCTGGTCGTAGGCTAACCTCCTGATCTGGTAGCAGGCTAACCTCCTGATCTGGTAGAAGGCTAACCTCCTGATCTGGTAGAAGACTAACCTCCTGATCTGGTCGTAGGCTAACCTCCTGATCTGGTAGCAGGCTACAGTAACCAACTCCGGACCCTAGTTGTAATATATGACATAGTAATAAATCAGCTGTAAAACAACGGTTTGATACGGGCTACGGTGGGTTTGATACGGGCTACGGTGGGTTTGATACGGGCTACGGTGGGTTTGATACGGGCTACGATGGGTTTGATACGGGCTACGATGGGTTTGATACGGGCTACGATGGGTTTGATACGGGCTACGGTGGGTTTGATACGGGCTACGGTGGGTTTGATACGGGCTACGGTGGGTTTGATACGGGCTACGATGGGTTTGATACGGGCTACGATGAGTTTGATACGGGCTACGATGGGTTTGATACGGGCTACGATGAGTTTGATACGGGCTACGATGGGTTTGATACGGGCTACGGTGGGTTTGATACGGGCTACGATGGGTTTGATACGGGCTAGGATGGGTTTGATACGGGCTACGATGGGTTTGATACGGGCTACGGTGGGTTTGATACGGGCTACGGTGGGTTTGATACGGGCTACGGTGGGTTTGATACGGGCTACGATGGGTTTGATACGGGCTACGGTGGGTTTGATACGGGCTACGATGGGTTTGATACGGGCTACGATGGGTTTGATACGGGCTACGATGAGTTTGATACGGGCTACGATGGGTTTGATACGGGCTAGGATGGGTTTGATATGGGCTAGGATGGGTTTGATACGGGCTACGGTGGGTTTGATACGGGCTACGGTGGGTTTGATACGGGCTACGATGGGTTTGATACGGGCTAGGATGGGTTTGATACGGGCTACGATGGGTTTGATACGGGCTACGATGGGTTTGGGTTTGATACGGGCTACGATGGGTTTGATACGGGTTACGATGAGTTTGATACGGGCTATAATGGGCCTAGTTTCTTTTTCTAATCAAGTCATTTGGTAAAAAAGAAAAAGAATCCTGTAAAAACGTACAATCCCTTTACACAGACAAAGTGACAGCTGCGATTGGACATGCAGGGTGTATGCAGGGTGCATGGTGTGGGCTTTCAAATCAAATTGTATTTGTCACATGCGCTGAATACAACAGGTATCCAACCTTATAGTGAAATGCTTACTTACAAGCCCTTAACCAACAATGCAGTTTTATAATAAGTGCTCAGAAAGTATTTCCTCAAATAAACTGAAGTTAAAAAATATATAAATAAAAAATAAGAAAATAGAAAAATAACAAATAATTCAAGAGGAACAATAAAAAACAGTAACCAGGCCATATACAGTGGGTACCGGTACAGAGTCAATGTGCGGGGCACAGGTTAGTCGAGGTAATTGAGGTAATCTGTACATGTAGGTAGGGTAAAGTGACTATGCATAGATAATAAACAGAGAGTAGCAGCAGCTTAATAGTTTGCAAGCCCTGCCACAGCGTCGGAGCCAGTGTAGTCGGATTCAATCTTAGTCCTGTATTGTCGCTTTGCCTGTTTGATGGTTTGTCAGAAGGCATAGCGGGATTTCTTATAAGCGTCCGGGTTAGAGTCCCGCTCCTTGAAAGCGGCAGCTCTACCCTTTAGCTCAGTGCGGGTGTTGCCTGTAATCCATGGCTTCTGGTTGGGGTATGTACTGTACGTACGTACGGTCACTGTTGGGACAACGTCATCGATGCACTTATTGATGAAGCCGGTGACTGAGGTGGTATACTCCTCAATGCCATTGGATGAATCCCGGAACATATTCCAGACTGTGCTAGCAAAACTGTCCTGTAGAGTAGCATCCGCGTCATCTGACCACTTCCGTGTTGAATGAGTCACTGGCACCTCCTGCTTTAGTTTTTGCTTGTAAGCAGGAATCAGGAGGAGAGAAGAGTTATGGTCAGATTTGCTAAATGGAGGGCGAGGGAGAGCTTTGTAAGCGTCTTTGTGTGTGGAGTATAGGTGGTCTTGAGTTTTTTCCCCTCTGGTTGCACATGTAACATGCTGGTAGAAATGAGGTAAAACGGATTTAAGTTTCCCTGCATTAAAATCCTCGGCCACTAGGAGCGCTGCTTCTGGATGAGCGTTTTCTTGTTTGCTTATGGCCTTAAACAGCTGTGCGGTCTTAGTGCCAGCATCGGTTTGTCGTGGTAAATAGACAGCTACGAAAAACATAGATGAAAACTCTCTTGGTGGTCTACAGCTTATCATGAGATACTCTACCTCAGGTGAGCAAAATCTTGAGACTTCCTTAATATTAGATTTCGGTCACCAGCTGTTATTGACAAATAGGCACAGACCGCCACCCCTAGTCTTACAGGAGACAGCAGTTCGATCTTGCCGATGCACGGAAAACC
Organism: Salvelinus alpinus; assembly: GCF_045679555.1. Taxonomy (NCBI): domain Eukaryota; kingdom Metazoa; phylum Chordata; class Actinopteri; order Salmoniformes; family Salmonidae; genus Salvelinus; species Salvelinus alpinus. The sequence goes on along the minus strand of NC_092105.1, from coordinate 13,686,334 downwards.
CAGACAGCTGTATGTTATCCAGGTCATCGTTGAGCCCCGACTCGGTGAAACATAAGATATTCCAGTTTTTAATGTCCCGTTGGTAGGATAGTCTTGATCGGAGCTCATCCAGTTTATTATCCAATGATAGCACGTTGGCTAATAGTACAGAAGGTAGAGGCGGGTTACCCAATTGCCGTCGAATTCTTACAAGGCACCCCGCCTCTATATCCCTTATATCTCCGTTTCTTCTTCATGCGAATGATAGGGATTTGGGCCCCTTATCCGGCGTCAGATGGAAATCATTCGTGTCCGACTCGTTAAAGATAAAATCTTCGTCCAGTACGAGGTGAGTAATCACTGTTCTGATACCCAGAAGCTCTTTTTGGTCATAAGAGACGGTGGCAGAAACATTATGTACAAAATAAGTTACAAATAATGCAAAGAAACAGATACAATAACACAATTGTTTAGAAGCCTGGAAAACGGCAGCCATCTCATTCGGCAGCCTTATTACATATGTAATTTAAAAGATAGCCTTACAGTATGTCATCACTATTGTGTTGATTGAATCATTTCTGTCAATACTTTTGGATTGAAAAGGCCTAGTTATCTTAGCCAACCAAAGTTTGAATATAAACCAAATTTGAACACATTCACATATTCTCAGAACACAAATAAATGGGCCTATTTAGGCTATAAATACATAGCATACGTTTCTCTGGGTTACCTGCAGCTGTGGTTGTCATCAGTAGGCTACAGTTGATCAGACTGAAGCACAGGCTAAATTGTGCAAGTTGACAAATCATGATGCATTTTTTTTTGGGGGGGGGGTAACGGGTATTGGCTTCCATATAAAACACCTTGTCGCAACCCTGCAGTGAAGTCTCTTGTACCCACGTTTTCAGTAGCAATTTGATTTTACCACATGTAATTATTTGCATGATATTGATAAAAATTAAGCTAGGTTTGTTGTAATGTTGTAAGGTAGGCCTACTTTCTCACGCATATGAGAGGGTTAGTCTTTCATTTTTTATAGGCTAACATTACTTGATCAAGACATGCCGTTAGCAACTCTGTGCTTCTGTCTTGAAGCTAAAATGTAAATAGTGTAGCCTACAGACGAGAAAATAAACCCTTTAATTGTCTGCACATGCTTGTGAACTGTTCAAGAGTGTAATATGGTTTGGTTGGTTGCATTATTGTAATAGCGTAATATGTTTTAGAAGAAAAGTTTCTGTCATTGTTGAATAGTTTGTGCTTACTGAGTAGTGGCTACTGTGATATTTACGTGGCCAGCCACAATGAAATCTAAGACAAGGATAGTCGAGATCTCCTTCGCCACTCTGCTCCTCAGCAAGCAGTCATCACAGTGACAACCATGACCAGGAATATCCCCATAGAAGGAAGAAACATGCAGAAGAACCAGAGGACTGCAGGCTGAGGAGAGATTACCCACCACTTGAATTGACCTTTAGACTATTAAGAGTACTAATCTTTAGGGCTCCCTCCACAGAGTGAATATAGGGCTCCCTCCACAGAGTGAATATAGGGTTCCCTCCACAAAGTGAATATAGGGTTCCCTCTACAGAGTGAATATAAGGCTCCCTCCACAGAGTGAATATAGGGCTCCCTCCACAGAGTGGATATAGTGCTCCCTCCATAGAGTGAATATAGGGCTCCCTCTACAGAGTGAATATAGGGCTCCCTCTACAGAGTGAATATAGGGCTCCCTCCACAGAGTGAATATAGGGCTCCCTCCACAGAGTGAATATAGGGTTCCCTCTACAGCAGGGGTGTCAAACATACGGCCCGCGGGCCGGAACCGGCCCCCAAGGAGGTTCGATCAGGCCCGCAGGATAATTTGAAAGTGGAAAAAATGCATAAAAGACATGGAATTAATATTTTTAATTCGCTGCAATTCATGGATTATCCGCTAAGGGGCGCACTCTTTCCATCAGAGTAGAAGACAAGCTGCATCACTGAGACAGACTGAAAACAGCAGACGGTATCAATGCGCCATCTGCTGCTTGTTACGACGTTGTTAATACCTTGGTCTCGACGCCACTACGAGACTCATCACAGCGAAAAAGATGACGGCTTGCAAGGACAACTGAGAAGAGATAAGATTAACGAATTGCTGGCGGGTCTGAGGAAACAGCAGTCAACTTTCATCCAGAGCCGAGAAGTCAGTGAAGCAGCGGTAAAAGCCAGCTACCTAATTGCTAGCGAAATAGCATTAGCATCGAAGCCGTATTCCGACGGTGACTTTGTTAAACGATGCATGATGAAGGCGGCTGAACTTGTATGTGCCGAGAAGCGACAAGCTTTTGCCAATATTAGCCTGACGAGGAATACTATAGCAGAGAGGATTTCGGAACTATCGGCAGATTTAGACAGTCAATTGAAACAGAGAGTCAAGTCAAGTATTTGGTGAACTTGAGACAGAATTTTCAGTTTTTCGCTCACCTTTCACAGTTAAAGCTTCTGATCTGCCGGTCGAAATTCAGCTAGAGATAATTGATTTGCAGTGTGATGCAGATTTGAAGGGCAAATTTGCCTCTGTAGGTCTGGACAGATTTTATCAGTATCTACTACCAGGGTACCCCAAATTAACAGCCCTGGCTGCTAAAATTTTGTGCATGTTTGGGACAACCTACCTTTGTGAACAAATTTTCTCAGTGATGAATATCAATAAAACAAAAATGCGTTCAAGGCTCACAAACAAGCACTTAAATGACATTCTGAAAGTGACAGCTAGTCAGGACATGACACCTGGTGTTGATGCACTTGTACAGGCCAAAAGATGCCAAGTTTCAGGAACAAATACAAGTCCAGACTAGACTAACACCTTTAAAATGCTGCCTTAGATACTGTTTGCATTGAAAGAATACAGCTCTGTGAAGATGAATCCTTACTGTGGTGATTTAAAAAAATGTGCACTTTAATGTTAGTCAGCAGCTTCAAAACAAAAGTTGTGTGATGGAATTCTACTGTTCATACAACTCCATAAATTTTCAGTATGTATTGTATGTGTATGTATGTTTCATGTATGAAGTTTACAGATTTACAGGACAGGCGAACACTTTCTTCATTACACATTTAAAATCACTCTCCTTAGTTTGTAAGGTGTACGCAGGGATTACATTTAGATTTTATATGCGTATGTGTAAGTGGTTTAAAAATTCCTTTCTTTAAAAGTCTCATTTAATCTTAAAGTGCATTACTATATTTTTCAGTACCAATTAAAGTTTTGTGCCTTTGTACAATCAGTGGGATCAGTTGCAATGCATATTTGTGAATGATAAAAGTAAATTGCACATTTGTCTAAGGAAATATGAGGTGTTTCATGAAATGTTTTGTAAAAGGATAGTTCATTAAATTTCAATATTTTCCTAATGTTCTTGTGCTTCTTTACACCAAAACAAAGGAAAGACATGATATTTTGGTTATTTATAGCAGAGTATGGTATAATTTTAATGGTCCGGCCCACTTGACATCTCCCTAGGCCGTATGTGGCCCACGATGCGAAATGAGTTTGACACCCCTGCTCTACAGAGTGAATATAGGGTTCCCTCTACAGAGTGAATATAGGGCTCCCTCCACAGAGTGAATATAGGGTTCCCTCTACAGAGTGAATATAGGGCTCCCTCCACAGAGTGAATATAGGGCTCCCTCCACAGAGTGAATATAGAGTTCCCTCCACAGAGTGAATATAGGGCTCCCTCCACAGAGTGAATATAGCGCTCCCTCCACAGAGTGAATATAGGGCTCCCTCCACAGAGTGAATATAGGGTTCCCTCTACAGAGTGAATATAGTGCTCCCGCCACAGAGTGAATATAGTGCTCCCTCCACAGAGTGAATATAGGGTTCCCTCTACAGAGTGAATATAGGGCTCCCTCCACAGAGTGAATATAGGGCTCCCTCCACAGAGTGAATATAGTGCTCCCTCCACAGAGTGAATATAGGGTTCCCTCTACAGAGTGAATATAGGGCTCCCTCCACAGAGTGAATATAGGGCTCCCTCTACAGAGTGAATATAGGGCTCCCTCCACAGAGTGAATATAGGGCTCCCTCCACAGAGCGAATATAGGGCTCCCTCCACAGAGTGAATATATAGTTCTAGCGACTAGAGTCTGTCTGTCCTGAGGAACCACTGCACTCACTGGGAGTCTGGGCTGCATCAGTTATGCTGCACAGAAGTTCAACTCTAATAATGTATGTGGAAAAAAATAATTAAAAAAAACAAACAAACATTTGGTGACAATTCTGTGTCTGGCTAATACACCTTGCCGTGGTATCGTTTTGGTATTGAGTATCGTGATACTAAACCTGATATCGGTATCGAAGTAAAATTCATTACTCTAGGTTAAATTTGCCGTCATGAGTGATTCAGCCACAACAAACCCAAAATAAAATTGTTGTGTAACACTGATTAGGCATGCTGTGTGTGTGTGACTCAGTCAGAGGATGTAAACAGCGAGGCCAGTCACAGGAGATGACACAGCCACAGCCACAGCACTGCATCGGGATCTTGTCACACAATGTGAGACAGTGACTTTACAACTACTGTATGAAATATTGAGCACTGAGTAAATCAAATCAAAATCAAATCAAATTGAATTTGTCACATGCGCAGAATACAATAGGTGTAGACCTTACAGTGAAATGCTTACAAGCCCTTAACCAACAATGCAGTTTTAAGAAAATACCAACAAAAAAATGTAAGAGAAAAGAATAGCAAATAATTAAAAAGCAGCAGTAAATAACAATAGCGGGGCAATATACAGGGTGTACAGGTACAGAGTCAATGTGCGGGGGCATCGGTGTCAAGGTAATTGAGGTAATATGTACATGTAGTAGAGTTATTAAAGTGACTATGCATAGATAATAACAGAGAGTAACAGCAGCGTAGAGGGGGGCAATGCAAGTAGTCTGGGAACCAATTTGATTCGCTGTTCAGGAGTCTTATGGGTTGGGGGTAGAAGCTGTTTAGAAGCCTCTTGGACCTAGATTTGGCTTTCCGGTACCGCTTGCCGTGCGGTAGCAGAGAGAACAGTCTATGACTAGGGTGACTGGAGTCTTTGACAATTTTTAGGGCCTTCATCAGACACTGCCTGATATAAAGGTCTCGGATGGCAGGAAGCTTGGCCCCGGTAATGTACTGGGCCGTACACACTACCCTCTGTAGTGCCTTGCGGTCGGAGGCCGAGCAGCTGCCATAGCAGGTAGTGATGCAACCAGTCATGATGCTCTCGTTGGTGCAGCTGTAGAATGTTTTGAGGATCTGAGGACCCATGCCAAATCTTTTTAGTCTCCTGAGGAGGAATAGGTTTTGTCGTGTCCTCTTCACGACTGTCTTGGTGTGCTTGGACCATGTTAGTTTGTTGGTGATGTGGACACCAATGAACTTGAAGCTCTCAACATGCTCTACTACAGCCCTGTCAATGAGAATGGGGGCGTGCTAGGTCGGATGGTGGGTTGTATGGATGGTGTTTTGTGTTTTTGGGGGGGAATTATAGCTCCAACTGGAATCCTAAAAAGAGGTGGTTTTCTTGAAAATGGCTCCTCTTGAGGTTAGCTTGGGTGTGTGTGTGTGTGTGTGTGTGTGTGTGTGTGTGTGTGTGTGTGTGTGTGTGTGTGTGTGTGTGTGTGTGTGTGTGTGTGTGTGTGTGTGTGTGTGTGTGGCCAAGGACATAACCCAGGTTACTGAGTGTTTAGGGAAGGAGGAAATTAGTTAAGGGTCAAAAGGCCCACCAGAAATGAAAGAAAAAGAAAATAAACAGAGAGCGGGACGGAAGGAAGGAAGGAAGGAGGGAGGGAGGGAAATGTATTCCTAAAATATCATTGGCTGCATCAGCTGCTGGACAAATGGATGTCTTGCCCTGTTTTACTCTGAGTCAGACACCACTAGAATCACTCAAAGGAAAAAAAGGCGCTTTGGTCCCTAATGATGATGTCAGTTTCTCCATATGGATGAGGCGACAAAGTCTGAGTGTTTGCCGAGGGGCGATGAGGCAGGACACGAGAGAAGGGCGATTGATCTCAATGTTTGAGCCAGGGAAGGACAGCAGGGATGGAGATAGACAGCAGGGATGGAGATAGACAGCAGGGATGGAGACAGACAGCAGGGATGGGGTTGGGAGGGGGTTGTCCTTAGAGACATGGTGTGTGTGTGTTTATCAACAATGACGATACAGCATACAGGGAAGAGATGAGGGCCCTGGCGGAGTGGTGCTACGGAAATGACCTCTCCCCCAACATCAACAAAACAAAGGAGCTGATCGTGGATTTCAGGAAACAGCAGAGGGAGCACGCATCTATCCATAGAGAAGGTGAAAAGCTTCAAGTTCCTCGGCGTACACATCATTTACAATCTGAAATGGTCCACCCACACAGACAGTGTGGTGAAGAAGGTGCAACAGCAGAGGCACAACAGCACCTCTTCAACCTCAGGAGGCTGAAGAAATGTGGCTTGGCCCCAGAGACCCTCACAAACTTTTACAGATGCACAAGATCTTTTTGGCTGTATCACCGCCTGGTACGGCAACTGCACCGCCCACAACCGCAAGTCTCTCCAGAGGCTCTCCAGAGGCTGGTGCGGTCTGCACAACGCATCACCGGGGAACTGACCTCCAGTACACCTACAGCACCCAATGTAACAGGAAGGCCAAAAAGATCATCAAGGACATCTACCTCCCGAGCCACGGCCTGTTCACCCCACTATCATCCAGAAGGCGAGGTCAGTACAGGTTCATCAAAGCTGGGACAGAGACTGAAAAACAGCTTCTATCTCAAGGCCATCAGACTGTTAAACAGCCATCACTAGCTGTCCTTCACCCGGTTACTCAAAACTGCACCTTGAGGCTGCTGCCCTATATACATAGACATGGAATCACTGGCCACTTTAATAATGGAACACTAGTCACTTTAATAATGTTTACATACTGCTTTACTCATCTCATATGTATATACTGTATTCTATTCTACTGTATTTTAGTCAATGCCACTCCGACATTGCTCGTCCTAATATTTATATATTTCTTAATCCCATTCTTTTACTTTTATATTTGTGTGTATTATTGTGAATTGCTAGATACTACTGCACTGTTGGAGCTAGGAACACAAGCATTTTGCTACACCTGCAATAACATACACATATGCTAAATATGTGTATGTGACCGATACAATTTGATTTGATTTTGTGTGTGTGTGTTAGGGCTGACCCCATTTAGTCGACTGGTCGATTGTTTGGTCGATAGGCTGTTGGTCAACTTAGATTTCTTTAGTTGAGCAGTAGCAAGAAATATATATATATATATATTTGATGGTGTACAAGACACCTGTCTGATTCGCACCTGTCTGAGTGGACTAATCCATTGTGGAAGCTATGGGGTGGTACAGTCCATCAATCTAAGACATGTGCTACTGAAATTGTATTTGGTTAAATTACATAAGAACAATGGTGCAACGCTAATAATTGTATTTTATTTTATAACAGATGAGCTATATCCCACGCATTGGAAAGCGGTCGCTGTCCGCGGTTCTGAAACACATCAGTCCACAGTTAAATTGGCACCTTTTCCTAGACCATGTTGCTATGTGCATAATAGCAAAGTTAACCAGCATATTGGTGATGAGAACAGCAGAGTTAGGAGAAGAGGAAACTGCCTTAAATGTCTTTGAATAGTGAGGAGAGCGGAAACCCCAACTTAATTAGGTCTATAATCAATAGCCTAACTGTTAAATGTGCCTGGCTTTATAAGTCATCCATATACATCTACATAAATAACACAGATCCTGCTTCTGTTGCCTGTTTATGTGTTTGTTTAATAGCCTACTGATTCCACAAGCACCAAGCCTCATGCAACCACATGTCGGATAAACAATTTCACAGATTCTTTGCTATGCTGTAATAAAGGCTTTACACGTGTTTTTTCAAAACATTTTATTAGAACAGCCTCCCTGGTATTATTTTGTGTTGTTTACACTGTTCCAAATTGTCTGAAAAATAATATTTCCAATAATAACCCTCCATTTTCTTGATCTCCTTCTTATTGTTATTATTACTATTATTATTATGATCATCATTATAATAACAAGTCATGTCGTTATCATTAGTAGACTTGGTATAGCAGCCTTGTATAACCACCATTGAGCTGTAGGCCTAAAAGCACATCCTGTTAAGTATTAATACCTTAACTTACTGAGGCCTATATTTCAATAGGCTACTTATATAGACTACAGAACTGTATCTATCAATCAATCATTCATTCGTTCATGTCACACAGCATACAAGTCATTCATGATTTGAAATGCAATGAAGCATTTTAGTTTTAAAATAAAACAATAAAGCGAACCTGAATAATTAGCGCAAACAATAAACAAACCGTTCCATTTTGGAAATTGCATTCACGAATGAATGCGACTGTTTTAATTCTTTGCTATAATAAAGGGTTTACAAAAAACATTACAACATACTCTCCGGTATGCTTATAATGTATTTAGTGTTGTTTATACTGTTACAAATGATATTGTAACCTGACAGCACATGTTTGGCACGCTGGGCTTGCTCCTTACCTTCTCCAGTATTTTCCACAACTAGTCAAATTTATTCAACACAACTGACGTCCCCTTTACCTCCTGAGCAACCAGTAAACATTCCCCCATTTCAAGTTTCTTAATCTGGGACAGCCCTAGTGTGTGTGTGTGTGTGTGTGTGTGTGTGTGTGTGTGTGTGTGTGTGTGTGTGTGTGTGTGTGTGTGTGTGTGTGTGTGTGTGTGTGTGTGTGTGTGTGTGTGTGTGTGTGTGTGTGTGTGTGTGTGTGTGTGTGTGTTTTCATTCCCCACCTTCTCCTCCTGGTATGTGGGTGATCTGCTTGTTGACTAATTCTGCACGTATGACACACTCTGAGTGCAGCTGGAAGGTCATGAATTAATAATGCATTAATGAACGAGTCATCTGGTCGGACAACAGGACCTGCTGTGCCTGCAGTCTCTGGACCACACACACAGACTGACACACAGACAACCCTCTCTTATTCGCCTACCGCCCCAACAGGTTCATGGACGACGCAATCGCCATTGAACTGCACACAGCCCTCATGCACCTGGACAAAAACAATGCATATGTGAGGATGATGTTCATCGACTACAGCTCGACCTCCAATACCATAGTGCCCTCTACGCTCACCACGAAGCTCACAGCCCTGGGACTGAACTCCTCCCTCTGCAACTGGCTCACCTCCTCCACGCTGATCCTCAACACGGGGGGCCCACAAGGATGCGTCATCAGTCCCCTCCTGTACTCCTGTATACCCACGACTGTGTGACCTCACACAGTTCCAACGCCATCATCAAGTTCACTGACAAAACGACAGTAGTAGGTCTGAATACCAACAATAACGAGATGGCCTACAGAGAGGAGGTAGACAATCTGATGGCGTGGTGACAGGTCAAAAACGTCAAGTTACTCGGCATACACATCTCTGAGGAATACACACATACACCGTGGTGAAGAAGGCACAACAGCGACTCTTCAACTTAAGGAGGCTGAAGACATTTGGCATGTGTCAGAGGGCCGTCACAGTATTCTAAAGGAGCACCATGGAAAGCATACTGTCGAGCTGCATCACAGCCTGGTACGGCAACTCCACCGCCGCTGACCGCAAGGCGCTACAGAGGGTGGCATGCTCAGCCGAACGCACCATTGGGTGCTCACTGCCTGCTCTCCAGGACACCGACAACACCAGGTGTCACAGGAAGGCCAAGAAGATCATCAGGGACCTCAGCCTCCCGAGCCACGGCCTGTTCTCCCCCGCTTCCATCACTCAGACACGAGCAGTATGGGAGCATCATGGCAAAACTAACAGACTGGCCAATAGTTTCTACCTCCAGACCATCAGGTTGCTGAATAGCCACCACTAGTCAGCTACTGCCCCCTGTCCCACTCCTGCCTCCTGGACTTCCTACTCCCCTGTCTCTGCCTGATACTTTCTGCCATGATACACTGGTCTAAATCAGTGACAATGGCTCATCCTTCATCTCTTCATTATAGTAATCCGTGTCCCTCCCTCTACATCTCCTCTCTTTACCTCCACTGAACTAGAATGCACCATGATGCACTATAAAGCTCAAGTTTCACTCAGCAGACAAGGGAGTAAAAACATCTCACAATATTAGGACACAGGCCTGTCGCCTCCTACCTTGTCCTGTGATGTTATTGTAAAAGACTGCTGTCAGTTGAGATGGAACGCAAACCAAAGACAGTGTCGCAGAGAGACACCTATCGGAAAATTACAATTCAAAATTCTGATCATGCCAGGGAAAAGCAATCAGACAGTTTGTGCCGTTTTCTATAATGAAGCATTGGGGTTAGTGACCTGAAAAAGTGCTGCTGTCGCTAACAGTAGCATTAGCGACAGGGGAAGGGGGTCTCAGTAGTCTACACTGGCTTCCTAAGCTAGCTGCTAAGCTAAATCACATAGCCAACTGGCAGACTGTCTCAAATGTTATGATGGGAATGGTGAAAACGTTTTATTTGGAAGGTGCCACAATGTTATGTTCCTGATATGTTCCTCAGAGGGATGTGTGAAAATGCCGGAAGGAGTGTTTTACTTGTTGCTGCACACTGAGAGCTGCAGGAGGCTATGTTTTCATGGGCTTGACAAGAGGGATAAATATTTCAGAGCTGAATGTGAGAACACTGCGCTTGCGTCCATGGGTAATTGTGTATGCTAAAACTACCATCTCAGCAGATTTCCTTCTCCTATCCCCTCAGAAAACCCCAACGGACAGGTTGTGCTTGACACACATTCAGGACGTTGGTCTCTCCTGAGGTCTAGGCTAGGGCCCATATTCAATCAAATCCAATATGTGGATGCTATTTGGGTGTGCATGGCAAATAATACATGCACAACACAAGAAATGTTCCTTCTTATCAATGCAATAGACGTGGGATTTTTCTTAGCTATCATGTGACTATCTCCACACTGTCGGCCAGGGCCTCTGGATCCCAGTACTAAAGAGTGGGAGGCTCTGGTCCCCAATAGTGACATCTGTCAATGAGCTATGCAACATCGCGAGAACGCTTCCGGGGAACGCTTGCGAAACAGACCAGGCCGGGGATTGGGGTTTCAGAAGTCAATGAGAGAAGTGTAAAATTCTTCCTTAGTTGTTAATTTTCTCGAAATCTAAAGGCACAACGTAGATTCAAGCCAATGTCTTCAGTAATTGAACACGTTATTACTCCAACCTCGTGAAAGTGACAAACTGACACGTTTACATCTTGGTCAAAACAACTTTATATTAAAGGAGTGCCTTTGATTGGACGGCCTGCACATGGGCAGTGTGGTTCGAGACAACCGTTAGACGCCATGACGTGTTTCTGCACACGTCGTCATGACATCACCTAACATTGTGATCAAGGATTTTATTTCTATTGGAGAAGTTGATCTTCATACTGTGTTGCCTTTGACCACACTGATGTTAATGCTAATGCTAATGCATTCCATTACACTGTTTAACCCAAGCTAACATCAAACCCTTCACCTAGCATGGGTCAGTGTCTCTAGCACGCAGACACGCAGGCACGCACGCACGCACGCACGCAGACACACACACACACACACTAATCCTAACCCCTAAGCATAAAATTGCCTTTTTACAAGTGAGGACTGGCAAAATGTCCTCACTTCCCTGAATTTTTTCTGGTTTACTATTCTATGAGAACTTCTGGTACTCACAAGTATAGTAAAACGTGTACACACACACAAACACACACACTCCTGCCCACACCCCGCACACACAGAGCAGTGATGTCATTTTGACTCTTTAAAGCCTCGAGTCCCTGACTAAGAATATAAAAACGCAAAAGCAATTCACTCTGTTCACTTTAAAGTGCAGTAGACCCACTTCACTGTGTGGTAAAGGACAAGGCCCATTGTTAAACCCACAGTGAGGACATTGTTAAATACTGTGCCTTCGCAAAAGTATTCATTCCCCTTCGCAATTTTTCCTATTTTGTTGCATTACAACCTGTAATATAAATAGATTTTTGCTGCGCTTATAATGTCTTTCAATCGAAAGATGGAAAATTGTTGATTAACAATTTATTAATTTTTTACCCCCTTTTCTCCCCAATTTCGTGGTATCCAAGTGTTAGTAGTTACTGTCTTGTCTCATCGCTACAACTCCCACACGGACTCGGGAGAGGCAAAGGTCGAAGCCATGCGTCCTCCAAAACACAACCCAACCAAGCCGCACTGCTTCTTATCACAGCACACATCCAACCCGGCCGCACCAATGTGTCAGAGGAAACACCGTACACCTGGCGACCTGGTTAGCGTGCACTGTGCCCTGCCCACCACAGGAGTCACTAGTGCACGATGAGACAATATCCCTGCCGGCCAAACCCTCCCTAACCCGAACAACGCTGGGCCAATTGTTCGCCACCCCATGGGCCTCCTGGTCGCGGCCGGCTGCAACAGAGCCTGGGCTCGAACCCAGAGTCTCTGGTGGCACAGCTAAAACTGCGATGCAGTGCCTTAGACCGCTGCGCCACCCGGGAGGCCCGTTGATCAACATTTTAAGATACATTTTCAGATCTGTTGCATCAGATTTTTTTCATGAAGCGTAGGCCTACTGGATCTATAGTCCCGCAACTGTCACAGTCTGTTTGGAATAGGCTAGTTCTTTCTCAAATAGGTCAACTTTTCTACTATGGGGGATAGTAGATTGACGTAGACTAGTGATTTTTCTGTTCGTTACTCATCTTGTTGTCTGAGGAAAAGTAAATGTGGACAGTTATTCTAACATCTTCAAAGTGCACATAAGAATTTGGTAAGAAGGACGGCAAATCGTTGCATCCTCAACTTGCATGTTCTCTTAATCTAAATGTGATTTGTTTCATTCTGAGCACCGTGGGTGGAAGCCCTAATTAGGTTACGTACCCAAGGCATATAGGTCCGGCAGATTTCTCTGTAAATGTAAATGTTGCCGGTCAAATGTCCGGTGCCACATTTTCCTAAAGTGTGTCTGGTTGTGTGTGTGTGTGTGTGTGTGTGTGTGTGTGTGTGTGTGTGTGTGTGTGTGTGTGTGTGTGTGTGTGTGTGTGTGTGTGTGTGTGTGTGTGTGTGTGTGTGTGTGTGTGTGTGTGTGTGTGTGTGTGTGTGTGTGTGTGTGTGTGTAGAAGATAAGCATCAAAAGTCTTTCTAATGAAGTGAGGTTCTAAACAGCAGTGTAATAGAACCAGCTCAACGCAACACTTTTTATTTTACAGTCCACTGACACAATTTGCCTGAGCTGTCACAAAGTCCAAACATTAACATGCAACTCACCCACACACACACACTACCAGGCACACACACAACCAGACACACACACACACACACACACACACACACACACACACACACACACACACACACACACACACACACACACACACACACACACACACACACACACACACACACACACACACACACACACCACCAGACACACACACAACCAGACACACACACACACACCACCAGACACACACACACCACCAGGCACACACACAACGAGACACACACACACACACACACCACCAGACACACACACACACACACCACCAGACACACACACACACACACACACACACACACACACACACACACACACACACACAGGGTTCTGAGTCGATCTGAAGCCTGACTATAAAATACTATAGCCTGGAGGTAAAGCACGTCTCAGAGTCAAACTAATGGACCTCTTCCTACCTCTTCCTTACAAATTCCAAACACATCCCCCTTTTCCCTCCCTCCCTCTCCATCCCTTTCTCCGAACGTTGTATTGGGCAGTTCAATGCTGAGAAAATGTCTCAGTCCCTGGAGCAAAGCTGCATCAGGAAATTGAGTATATCATAGTTCACGATTCAATGACATTATGAAGGGCCTCTTAGAACAGCTGAAGATTTATTTTAAAGAACTGATTGCGTCTCTCCTTGACACCAACAAACACCCCATAATATCTGGCCCTGTGCCCTCTCGAAATTGTGATATTGAACATTTCAGCAGACTTTTAGCCCTCCATAACTGTCTACAAGTCTTTTGTAGCTCTGTGGGTATAACATTCATTGACAATTTTGATACCTTCTGGAAACAAAGCTTGTTTTACCATGAGGATGGGATCAACCCAAATCATTTGGGTTCCTGGGTCCTTTCACAGCATTATAAGGCTGCGTTGAGACAGTGACTTATCAATGACCCAAGCCCAGCTCAGTTAATCCCTACCATTGTGTTGCTGAGTTGTCATAATGCTTCAGAAAATGTACATTATTCCAGGGGGGTTGGAAGACACAATGTAACTAGCCTAATTTATGTCCCTATAACTGTCCTCAATGCCTACAGCTATTGTATGCAGTAGTCATGTGCCTATAAACCCGTGTTATACTGTTAGCACTGATGCGGTGTGCCCTAGTAGGAATTCCACTGTGTCCAGCTCACCCTTTACTAACATTAATAACATGAGCATGTCTACTTCTGCTAAGCTTCCCAGTAAAGTAATGAAAACAATAAAGCATCGCAAGAAAGTGCTAAAAATAGCCCACGTTAACATATGTAGCTTAAGAAACAAGGTTAATGAAATCAATCATTTGCTAGTAACAGGTAACATTCATACATTCATATATCTCTGAAGTTCACTTAGATAATACCTTTGATGATACAGTGATAGCAATACACGGTTAGAACATCTACAGAAAAGACAGAAACGCCAAAGGTCGAGGTGTTGCCATTTATAATCAGAACCACAATCCTGTAAAGCTTAGAGAGGATCTCATGTTAAATACTGTTGAAGTAATATGGCTACAGGCTCAACTGCCTCACCTAAAGCCCATTCTGGTGGGAAGCTGCTATAGACCACCAAGTGCTAACAGTAAGTATCTGGATAACATGAGTGAAATGCTTGATAATGTATGTGATATCAACAGAGAGGTATATTTTCTGGGTGATTTAAATATTGACTGGCTTTCATCAAGCTGCCCACTCAAGGAAAAGCTTCAAACTGTAACCAGTGCCTGCAACCTGGTTCAGGTTATCAGTCAACCTACCAGCATAGTTACAAACAGCACAGGTAAGAAATCATCAACATGTATTGATCAAATCTTTACTAATGCTGCATAAATTTGCTTTAAAGCAGTATCCAAATCCATCGGATGTAGTGATCACAATATAGTAGCCATATCTATCCAAAGTTCCAAAGGCTGGGCCTAATATAGTGTATAAGAGGTCATATGGGGGGCGGCAGCGTAGCCTAGTGGTTAGAGCGTTGGACTAGTAACCGACAGGTTGGAAGATCGAATCCCTGAGCTGACAAGGAACAAATCTGTCGTTCTGCTCCTGAACAAGGTAGTTAACCCACTAGGCCGTCATTGAAAATAAGAAGTTGTTCTTATTAACTGACATGCCTAGTAAAATAAATAAATACAAATATAAGAACTGTTGCTATGTTGTTGACATAAAGACTATTTGTTGGTCTGTGGCGTGTAATGAGGTGCAACCAGATGCTGCACTTGACACATTTATGAAATAGAAAATTACTGTAAAAACTGTTAAATCCCTGTAGATTGATGAGGAATTGAAAAATGGTATGGTTGAAAGGAATGAGACAAAAGGAATGGCAAATAAGTCTGGCTGCACAACCGATTCGCAAATATACTGCAAATTGACATGTGACTAAACTGAATAAAAAGAAGAAGAAACTATACTATGAAACAAAGATAAATGACATAAAGAATCATAGTTAAAAGCTTTGGAGAACCAGACACATTGTTTTGTGTAAAGTGTTATGAAATGTAATGTCATGTAATATTTCAAATTGTACATAACTGTCCTAATGTCGCTGGACCCCAGAAAGAGTAGCTGCTCCCACCTCCTCACTACCCTGCAAACTTGCTCTTTGGATAGAGTGAATGGATCTAACAGCCACGCACGCACGCACGCACACACACACACACACACACACACACACACACACACACGCACGGTCACACTCACACACCAACACACATGCTGACAGACAGACAGGATTTGTGTCCAAGGTCAGTGTTCTAAAAATGAGAGCTTAGGCCAAATCCCGCTCATACACACACACACCTAAATCTCGTTCACACACACATACCCTAGGACAGCACACTTCAGAAACCTTACTATTCCCCACACAGTCAGTGCTAAGCTGATCTATATGCCTATATAGGCCCTACATACACTATATATACAAAAGTACGTGGACACCCCTTCAAATTTGTGGATTCGGCTATTTCAGCCACACCCATTGCTGACATGTGTATAAAATCGAGCACACAGCCATGCAATCCCCATAAACAAACATTGTCAGTAGAATGGCCTTACTGAAGAGGTCAGTGACTTTCAACGTGGCACCGTCATAGGAAGCCACTTTTCCAACAAGTCAGTTCTTAAAATTTCTGCCCTGCTACAGCTGCCCCGGTCAACTGTGAGTGCTGTTATTGTGAAGTGGAAACGTCTAGGAGCAACAACGACTCAGTCTCGAAGTGGCCACACATGTTCACAGAATGGGACAACACTCACTACCGAGTTCCAAAGTGTCTCTGGAAGCAATGTCAGCACAATAACTGTTCGTCGTAAACTTCATGAAACGGGTTTCCACAAGCCTAAGATCCCCAAGCGCCGAGCGCCGACTGGAGTGGTCTAAAGCTTGTGGTGTAAAGCTTGGTGGAGGTGGAATAATGGTCTGGAACTGGGTCTGGCTGGGCTGGGACTGGGTCTGGGCTGGGATGCACTGGGCTAGTGCTGGGATGGGCTGGGATGGGCAGGTATTGGGATTGGGACTGGGAATGAGCTGGGATGGGCCTGGGCTGGTACTGGGCTGGGATGGGCTGGTACTGGGCTGGTACTAGACTGGGACTGGGCTGGTACTGGGTCTGGGCTGGAATGGGCTGGTACTCGGCTGGGACTGGGACTGGGCTGGTACTGGGATGGGATGTGCTGGGACTGGGCTAGTACTGGGCTGAGACTGGGCTGGGACTTGGGATGGGCTGGGACTGGGATGGGCTGATACTGTGATGGGCTGATACTGGGACTTGGATGGGCTGGTACTGGGATGGGCTGGGCTGGTACTTGGCGGCGATTGGATTGGGCCTGGATTGGGGCTAGGTTGGGACTGGATTGTGACTGGGTTGGGACTGGATTGGGACTAGGCTGGGACTGGATTGGGACTAGGCTGGGACTGGATTGGGACTAGGCTGGGACTGGATTGAGCCTGGATTGGGACTGGGGATGGATTGGGACTGAGCTGGCACTAATTGGGACTGGATTGGGGATGGACTGGTACTGGGATGGGATGGTGTGGGACTGGGCTGGTACTGGGCTAGGCTGGTACTGGGCTGGGAAGGCCTGGTACTGAGCCGGGAGTGCACTGGTACTGGATCTGGGCTGGGATGGGCTGGGTCAGGGCTGGGACTGGGATGGGACTGGGATGGGACTGGGATGGGACTGGGATGGGCTGGGGCTAGCCTGGTACTGGGCTGGGACTGTGGAATGAGGCTGGGATGGGCTGGGACTGGGATGGGCTTGTACTGGGTCTGGGGTGGGCTGGGGCTGGTACTGGGATGGGCTTGTACTGGGACTGGGGTGGGCTGGTACTGGGATAGGACTGGGGATGGGACTGGGACTGGGATGGGCTGGTACTGGGATGGGACTGGGACTGGGACTGGGACTGGGATGGGCTGGGACTGAGCTGATGCTGGGATGGGCTGATATGGGTTGGGATGGACTGGGACTGGGCTGGTGCTGGGATGGGCTGGTAATGGGACTAGGCTGGGATGGGTTGGTACTGGGGCTGGTACTGGGCTGGGACTGGATTGGGCCTGGATTGGGGCTGGGTTGGGACTGGATTGGATTGGGACTGGGGTGGGACTAATTGGGGCTGGACTGGTACTGGGACTGGTACTGGGGTAGGATGATAGCATGGTAAACTATCTAAAGAATCCTGATCCCAAATCCTGAATAGGCTACCTGTAGTGGTTAGAGTGTTGGGCCATTAAACAAAAGACTGCTAGATCGAATCCACGAGCTGACAAGGTAGAAATCTGTTGTTCTGCCCCTGAACAAGGCAGTTAACCCACAGTTCCAAGGCTGTCATTGTAAATAAGAATTTGTTCTTAACTGACTTGCCTAGTTAAATAAATGTTTTAAAATATTAAGCAAAACTGACCATAGACCAGTATGTAGGGTGAACTTCATCCTACTGTGTCTGGCCTTTAGTAGCATTCTTGTGTGTTTGTTTGTGTGTGTGCATCCTCCAGATGTACTGGTTGTCAGTAGGCCCAGTCAGTACACACAATGGTCACACACACACACAGACACACACACACACACACTGAATAACAGGTACTTCGTGGGCCCTAAACAAGACACTGTCAGTGTGTTCTCAATTTCTCACACAGGTTTCAGGCCTGCCTAAACTTGTTACAGAAGGCCCAGTGCCTAGTCAGTACACACAATAGTCTCTCACACACGCACACACACGCACACACGCACACACACACGCACACAGACACACACACACACACACACACACACAAACACACACACTTGGAACATAACCTGATCCTGTCAATATGATGATTAACATGTGGGAAAGGCACTTGTTAACTGCCTGAAAACCTACTATCCAAGGTACTTGATATAATGTACTGTTGTTTGGAGTAATGCAATGGCAGGCTCTTTCCCATTTGTGTAATTACAAGAAAAAAACCATTCCCAATTACTACGTAATTACAGTGCAACTATTATGCAAATAATAGAGTGGAGAGGACACTAAGGCCAGGATTGAAAAGACAGACAGACAGACAGGCAGACAGGCAGGCAGGCAGGCAGACAGACAGGCAGACAGACAGGCAGAGAGGCAGACAGACAGACATGGTTCTAATTTACATTTACATTTAAGTCATTTAGCAGACGCTCTTATCCAGAGCGTTACTAATGTATTGGGACTTCATGACTGCTGAACCACTAGTCATTCATCATCGTCCTCCTACACTGGGAGACTCATACCCACAAGCATCTGTGAAAGGGGGCTCAATACAACAGAATAAACAGAATCGAATAGAACGGTGCTGTCACTGCAGGAAAATGCAAGCAACTACAACACAAGACTAAGAGGGAGGATAAATTCATCCACAGAGAAGTAATCATGCATTTTCACTGGCTCTGAGATAATTAGATTTCTTGAGAGTGAGCAAATGAGGAAGAGATTATATCATCACAATAATTGCATGTAGCCTAGTCACAACTGCAAATGACAATATGTCAGAATATGACACATACTATTGCCTCATACCTATAAGAAATCACAGGCCATTACTTAGCTGACAATGCCAATAGAGGAAGGTAGGAGGACACTTGTATCTTGCACAAGAGATTGAAAGCTATGAATTAAATGGTGTAATTTAGACTTGGTAATATGCACTACAGCTCAGCTGTCATGTCCAATGCAGTGTGTGTGTGTGTGTGTGTATGTGTGTGTGTGTGTGTGTGTGTGTGTGTGTGTGTGTGTGTGTGTGTGTGTGTGTGTGTGTGTGTGTCCACTTTCCACCAAACCATGATGAACTGTGAAGTGCCTGCCTTTCATGTTGTCACACGCACGCACGCACGCGTACACACACACACACACACACACACACACAGCTAAAAAGGAGATACAATGTAACTGCAGCGTGCAATAAAAGGCAACGTGACACTTACTTTCCAATGACCTCACACAGCTCGTAGACATCTTCAAACAGTACGTCGTCGTCCGCCATGGTCCAACGGGGCTGGGGAAATAATTCCCCCCAAATCCGTCCTGAAACGTATATTCCAAAGCAAATGACCACAGCCGACGTTAAATAGGTGTAAATACAAACTAGTTATGTTCGCCGTAGCCTAGGCTACTTGAAGCGTAGACTAATCACCAAGTAGTTGGGAATAAAGATTCTCCAAATTCCAAAGGGTGGAAAATTATTGTTAACCCAAAACGATGCGACTCTGCGAGTGGTTCGGCTACAGGGCGAAGCTTCAAGGCAACGTGAGTTCTTCAATAATCCCTTTGGCTGTCTCCGGTTCGGCCCCGCCTTGCCCGGGTTTCCCCGTTTCCTACCTAGGCTACTTTCCTCGGAGCCTACGGTGGGAATGTCAAACGTTATAAACAACCCGAGTTGCGTGCCCGTCCGCTGATCCACGGTATTCAACAGTACAGAACGCACGTAGCCTACAACCCGCTGCAAAATCTACAGCTGACTACTCTGTGTAGCTTGTTGAGTTGAAAAACAAAGCGAGCTATTTACTGGAAATACTGTTATTCTAAAGAACACATCTGAATACTGTACATTCTTCACATACCAAAAGAGGTGAACAGGTTATATAGTTTTATCGCCCTTGAAAAGCGCGCATGGTGCCCGTACACACGCGACTCGATCAGGTAGGTAAAACTATATATTGGAAATGGGATTCGGACAGAGGATCACTAGCCTGTCTCTCTCTCTCTCACTCTCTCTCTTTCACTTTGTCGTTGCTCCAATTTTCCTCTCTCTGTCGCTCCCTTCATAAACAGTCATTGGTCGCTCCTCTTTCAGAGAGCTTCCAGAATGACAAAGCTCCTCCCACCCAAGGTTATGAAACTGCTCCGCTTTCCTCCATTACGCTTCCGCAGGAGCAGCTGCGTTCCGGGATCACCATTGAAACATACGGCGCTTGAGCCAAGATGACGAAGCGGGAGCGCTGTATTGTTTTTTTTGTCTTAGTTTCTTGATACACTTTTAATGAACCGCAAGCAAGAAGGCGCACCAATCCAAAGTGCGAAAGACAGCCCAGCACGCATTTAGCATTTAGTTGGCATTTAAAAGCCTGCTGAAGAATTCTTTAACTCAAACAGAACTCATGCTATGCAATTGAATGAGCATAATACATTGAGACTATAATAACATAACTATAACAACAGCCTTTTTTGTCTATTGGTTTTGTCAAAAGGGAGACCTGGAAAAGAGTAGCCTAGACCTCAACAAGTTGACTGAAGCAAAACTAGGCTGGCACCCAGTCTATAGTAAAATAACGCGATTCGGATGATGAGAAAACAGCAAGGCTATTACACATAATCTGAAAACTCAGACACAGCTAGAACGCCATCACAGAGAGCAGTAGTGCATTGACTGTCCATTAGGTATTTAAATAAGGAGTAGGGTGTCTGGTGGAAGACTTGTGTACATAGAGTGAAGTGAAATCAATTTCAATTTAAGGGCTACATATGTTAACATTGCCCAAGGAAGTGAAATAGATAATAAACAAAAGTGAAATAAAGATTACAAATTAACAGTGAACATTACTCTCACAGAAGTTCCAAAATAATAAAGACATTTCAAATGTCATATTATGTCTATATACAGTGTTGTAATGATGTGCAAATAGTTAAAGTTCAAAAGCGAAAACAAATAAACATAAATATAGGTTGTATTTACAATGGTGTTTGTTCTTCACTGGTTGCCCTTTTCTTGTGGCAACAGGTCACAAATCTTGCTGCTGTGATGGCACACTGTGGTATTTCACCCAGTAGATATGGGAGTTTATCAAAATTGGGTTTGTTTTCCAATTCTTTGTGGATCTTTGTAATCTGAGGAAATATGTGTCTCTAATATGGTCATAGATTTGGCAGGAGGTTAGGAAGTGCAGCTCAGTTTCCACCTCATTTTGTGGGCAGTGTGCACATAGGCTCTCCTCTCTTGAGAGCCATGTCTGCCTACGGCGGCCTTTCTCAATAGCAAGGCTATGCTCACCGAGTCTGTACACAGTCAAAGCATTCCTTAAATTTGGGTCAGTCACAGTGGTCAGGTATTATGCTCTCTGTTTAGGGCCAAATAGCATTCAAAGTAATTATATTTTTGTTTTCTCATGATTTGGTTGTGTTGCTGTCCTGGGGCTCTGTGGGGTCTGTTTGTGTTTGTGAACAGAGCCACAGGACCAGCTTGCTTAGGGGACTCTTCTCCAGGTCCATCTCTCTGTAGGGTATGGTTTTGTTATGGATGGTTTTTGAATCACTTCCTTTTAGGTGGTCTCTCTCTCTCTCTCTCTCTCTCTCGCTCTCTCTGTGGTTGCCCCTACTATAACATTGCTATCCATTCTAAGTTGATCATACCCATTTGGTGACAAAACACACCCACCTCACACACACACACACACACACACACACA
Organism: Salvelinus alpinus; assembly: GCF_045679555.1. NCBI lineage: Eukaryota > Metazoa > Chordata > Actinopteri > Salmoniformes > Salmonidae > Salvelinus > Salvelinus alpinus. Next base: position 13,664,108 of record NC_092105.1, on the reverse strand, counting down.
CACACACACACACACACACACACACACACACACACACACACACACACACACACACACACACACACACACACACACACACACACACACACACACACACACACACACACACACTGCATAACAGGTAATTCCTGGGCCCTAAACAAGCCCGCACCTGATTGGCTAATTAAGGCAGTGAATAGTTAGGGAGTGTTGTCTAGCTCCAGACAAGATCCAATCATTTATTTTTGTTTGTCCAGACAAAAAGTTTAGTTTAGTTCTATTCAAACAAGCTCTAGAGAGACCTCTGCTTTCATAAACATTGACCGTGGGAGCAATGAAAGATGCTTATTTTACATGTCATCAGGCGTCACACACACACACACACACACACACACACACACACACACACACACACACACACACACACACACACACACACACACACACACACACACACACACACACACACACACACACACACACACACACACACACACACACACAGGAGGGACCAGCAAACTAACAGAGATTAGGAGGGACCGGCAAACTAACAGTGATTGGGAGGGACCAGCAAACTAACAGAGAGGGAGGGACCAGCAAACTAACAGAGAGGGTGGGACCAGCAAACTAACAGAGAGGGAGGGACCAGCAAACTAACAGAGAGGGAGGGACCAGCAAACTAACAGAGAGGGAGGGACCAGCAAACTAACAGAGAGGGTGGGACCAGCAAACTAACAGCGATTGGGAGGCACCAGCAAACTAACAGAGAGGGAGGGACCAGCAAACTAACAGAGAGGGAGGGACCAGCAAACTAACAGCGATTGGGAGGCACCAGCAAACTAACAGCGATTGGGAGGGACCAGCAAACTAACAGAGAGGGAGGGACCAGCAAACTAACAGCGATTGGGAGGGACCAGCAAACTAACAGAGAGGGAGGGACCAGCAAACTAACAGAGAGGGAGGGACCAGCAAACTAACAGCGATTGGGAGGGACCAGCAAACTAACAGAGAGGGAGGGACCAGCAAACTAACAGAGAGGGAGGGACCAGCAAACTAACAGAGAGGGAGGGACCAGCAAACTAAGGGAGAGACCAGCAAACAGCGATTGGAGGGACCAGCAAACAAACAGAGATTTGGAGGGACAAACAAACAAACAGAGATTTGGAGGGACAAACAAACTAACAGAGAGGGAGAGATCTACCTGAATTTGTCCAATAAGAGATGCTTGTTTAAATTTAAATTATTTTTTGCGAAACACTCTTCTACACTGCGCAGATATAAAAAAACAACAATCTGACAGTAAAATGATTTTGAACGGTTGTCCATCTCGGAATTCCAAGTCGGAAACTTGGGTATCATTCTAGAGCTCCAACTTCTCTGACCTGAAGAACACTGACGTCACAATTGTTCCCAGTCTGAGGTCTTTTTTGGCTGAGTTCCCAGTTGTCTTGAACGCGCCAATAGATACAGCCTAATCTCGGAACCCAGAACCAAATTCTCACTTGAACACTGGCCTCCTGACTGCTAATTATGGAGGAAGAGACTAGATACAGCCATGTCTTAGTGAATGTATTTTGTCTGTAATATCTTTTTCTTTATATGTCGGACCCAAGTAAGACTAGATCCTAATAACTAAAATACATCTAGATCAGTCCCTCACTGTCCCATTTCTACCATTCAGCCACATTCCCTAGCATCAGATCAGTCCCTCACTGTCCCATTTCCACCATTCAGCCACATTCCCTAGCATCAGATCAGTCCCTCACTGTCCCATTTCTACCTTTCAGCCTCATTCCCTAGCATCAGATCAGTCGCTCACTGTCCCATTTCTACCATTCAGCCACATTCCCTAGCATCAGATCAGTCCCTCACTGTCCCATTTCTACCATTCAGCCACATTCCCTAGCATCAGATCAGTCCCTCACTGTCCCATTTCCACCATTCAGCCACATTCCCTAGCATCAGATCAGTCCCTCACTGTCCCATTTCCACCATTCAGCCTCATTCCCTAGCATCAGATCAGTCCCTCACTGTCCCATTTCTACCATTCAGCCACATTCCCTAGCATCAGATCAGTCCCTCACTGTCCCATTTCTACCATTCAGCCACATTCACTAGCATCAGATCAGTCCCTCACTGTTCCATTTCTACCATTCAGCCACATTACCTAGCATCAGATCAGTCCCTCACTGTCCCATTTCTACCATTCAGCCACATTACCTAGCATCAGATCAGTCCCTCACTGTCCCATTTCTACCATTCAGCCACATTCCCTAGCATCAGATCAGTCCCTCACTATTCCATTTCTACCATTCAGCCACTTTCCCTAGCATCAGATCAGTCCCTCTGTAACGGTTTTCGTTGGTGGAAGGAGAGGAGGGCCAAAATGCAGCGTGGTACGTATCCATAATATCGTTTAATCGAGAATGAATACAAAATGAACAAGAGAATAAATGAAAACCGACACAGTCCCGTATGGTGCAAACACTGAAACGTAAAATAACTACCCACAACCTATAGTGGGAAAACAGGCTACCTAAGTATGATTCTCAATCAGAGACAACGATCGACACCTGCCTCTGATTGAGAACCATACTAGGCCAAACACATAGAAATATAACATACAGAACAAAACATAGAAAAACAACATAGAATGCCCACCCCAACTCACGCCCTGACCAAACTAAAATAAAGATATAAAAAAGGAACTAAGGTCAGAACGTGACAGTACCCCCCCCAAAGGTGCGGACTCCGGCCGCAAAACCTGAACCTATAGGGAATGGTCTGGGTGGGCATTTACCGCGGTGGCGGCTCTGGTGCGGGACGTGAACCCCACTCCACCATAGTCTCGGCCCACTTATGTGGCGCCTTAGGAGCGGCGACCCTCGCCACCGACCCCGGATTGGGTACCCTAGCAGCGGGCCCCGAATAGACAGGCGACTCTGGCAGCTCCCTCCACTCCTCCAGGCTGGATGACCACTTTAGCCCGGACCCTCCAGAGTGCAGGCACAGGTTGAACCGGGCTGTGGGTGAGCACTGGAGATCTGGTGCATACCACGCGCACCTCTCCCTTAGGCTCAATGCACACATTCGCCCGGCACGAGCGGAGCGCAGGCATAGGACGCACTGCACCCTCCCAGCGCCCCAGAGACACAGCACGCAGAGCCGGCGCAGGATACCCTGGACCGAAACTGCGTACCGGAGACCAGACACACTGAGCCGGCACAACACGCCCTGGCTGGATGCCCACACTCGCATGGCACTTGCGGGGGGCTGGCCTATAGCCCACCGGGCTTTGAACGCGTACTGGCGACACCATGCGCTTCACCGCATAACACGGTGCCTGACCAGTAACGCGCTGCTTACGATAAGCACGGGGAGTTGGTTCAGGTCTGTCGCCTGACTCCACCAATTTTCCCCGTGTGCCTCACCCCAAAACATTTTTGGGGCTGCCTCTCGTGCCTGTCGTGCTGCCGTGCTAACTCCTCATATCGCCGCCGCTCAGCTTTAGCTGCCTCCAGTTCTTCCTTGGGGCGGCGATATTCCCCAGCCTGTGCCCAGGGTCCCTTACCGTCTAGTATCTCCTCCCAAGTCCAGGAGTCCAGAACCCTCTGCTCCTGGTTACCACGCTGCTTGGTCCTTGGTTGGTGGGTAGTTCTGTAACGGCTTTGACCATACTAAAATACGCCCTGACCAAACTAAAATAAAGACATAAAAAAGGAACTAAGGTCAGAACGTGACACCCTCACTGTCCCATTTCCACCATTCAGCCACATTCCCTAGCATCAGATCAGTCCCTCACTGTCCCATTTCTACCATTCAGCCACATTCCCTAGCATCAGCAGTCTTTTATAGATGCTTGACATATCATTTATAAGTCAAATCATGAATTGTGATGTAAAAGGTCCTTTCGTCTGGTTCTTTGTCCTGTGATATCCTACATATTCAATGGGGTTTGGATCTTATTATTCTGTGAAATAAAGATTTAAGTGTCTTTGAACGGGGTGCGGTAGTAGGTGCCAGGCGCACTGGTTTGAGTGTGTGAAGAACTGCAATGCTGCTGGGTTTTTCACCCTCAACAGTTTCCCGTGTGTATCAAGAAATGTCCACCACCCAAAGGACATCCAGTCAATTTGACACAACTGTGGGAAGCATTGGAGTCAATATAGGGCCATCATCCCTGTGGAACACTTTTGACACCTTGTAGTCCATCCCCCTGCATCTCACAGGGAGAGAGAGGATCAGAGCTGGCCCCACTGTGGTGCTCGGCCTCTGGGTTCTATCTTCCCTCGCTCCCCCTCTCTTCTCCTCTCCTCTCCTTTCTACACCTCTCCTCTCTTCCACACAGGAGCTCTGATCTCCTGTGCCTTCAAAGGGTGAACGTGCTTGGGAGGTGTGTGTGTGAGAGACAGACAGAGAGATAGCGAGAGAGAGACAGACAGACAGACAGACAGAGACAGACAGACAGACAGACAGACAGACAGACAGACAGACAGACAGACAGACAGACAGACAGACAGACAGACAGACAGACAGACAGACAGACAGACAGACAGACAGACAGACAGACAGACAGACAGAGAGAGAGAGAGAGAGTGTGTTTGTGTTTCTGTCTCTGTCTGTATTTGTGTGTGTACTGTGTATGTGTATGTATGCGTGTGTGAGGGTGTGCGATAGAGAGGGAGTGTGTGCAGTGTGTGCAGTGTGTCTGTACGTGTGCACTGTGTATTTGTGTTTGTGTATTTGTGCACTGTGTGTGTGTGTATGCGTATCTGTGTGTAAACATTATGCGTCCTGCTTTCAGGGTGTTTAACGAAGTAGGTTACCCTACACCGGAGGGGACTCAAATCTAACCCAAGCACTAAACACCAACATCACTGTTTACTTAACTATGCTAGAAATATAGTTTGATTTATTCTTTATAAACATATCTTAGAGCTTGGCCTTCGCATATATCTGATGTACAATTCATTTTTACCAGGCTTATTTCTGATCAAAGGATTGGATGACGCACTACTTTGCATAATTGTATCGCTTTTTCTTTCTTGGTATGGTGTTTCAATCTCGCCCCTACTGTAGGTGAGACATTTTTCAGGAGCGGAGTGAATTGTTCTTCTTCTCTACTAAGAGGATTGGAAAAAACAATGCTGAATCTCAATTGCATATACCTCATGTCCTCTCTCCAAGCCTCCTTCTAAAAACCAATTGGATGAGAAAGCCAGAGGTCCTTCCCCTCTGACCTTCTCCTCCAATGGGTATTGAGAAGGAGGCGAGGAGAGAGGATGTGAGGAGTATGCAATTGAGATTCTCCCCTGAAATTCCTTGTGTGCTTCTTGCCTCCTCAAAACCCATTGGAGGTCTGGGGGGAGGAACCTCTGATCTGATGTTCCAATATGCTTGGAGAAGGATACGAGGAGGGAGGACATGAGGAATCAAGAAACTGCAATTGTGATTCACTCCAAGAGTGTTGCACAGGGGAGGCATCATTCTTGACTTGAGGAAATGCATTGTTGGATGGTTTTATTATTAGCGTATAGGAATGTGCCCTGCAGTCGCCTACACTCCTTATAGAACCAAAAATGTGTTTCATCACTTGCTTCATATATGCTAAGAATACCGCTTAAACAGATCCACAGATGATGCAATCTCTATTGCGCTCCACACAGCCCTTTCCCACCTGGACAAAAAGAACACCTACGTGAGAATGCTATTCATTGACTACAGCTCAGCGTTCAACACCATAGTGCCCATCACTAAGCTAAGGATCCGTTCAACGCCCTCTTTTACACTGCTGCTACTGTCTGTTTATCATCTATGCACACTTTAACTATACCGACATATGTTTTGAGGATGAGAACCCAGCAGCCCTCCAGTTGTCATTTCAATTCCACCCATTTTTTCCTGCACCCAACCTAGGATTCAAACCGGCAACCTTTCTGCTACAGGTCCAACTCCTTAGCTACTGGACTACCTAACGCCAGTACAGTGTCGGTTGTTGCCTGACTGGTTCCAGAAATTAAGAAAATATGAGCAAAAACATGGGTTCATCTTTAGAAATAAGCATGAGTTTATCTGCCAAAATGAAAATGAAAATGACAAAATGCTATGCAGACATAATTATTATGATTAGGCAGGGCAAACCCATTTTAGTGATTTCTGCTATATCATCAAAATAAATCAATCATAGCACCTTTTTTGACTCATTCATCAGTTTTTACCTGATTAAGTACAACCCCATTGGAAATGAATGTTGAAAGTTCAATTTATATTCCTAAAACTTAAGTTGAAAATGACGCTGTCGCTGCCTCCTGTTGACAAGACATGATAGACATTTGATAAATAGCACAATGTCAAAACACAGTTTTAACGTGTCCAAATCAATAACAATTCGGGATTATATTGAAAACCTAAACATAAAATGTACAATCTACACATACAGTACCAGTTTAAAGTTTGGACACATCTACTTATTCAAGTACTTTCTCTTTTCTGATACCCATACTAGACCCACATATTCAATTTAGTACACTATGGACTGCTATGGGCTATCTATTCTGACAGTAAATTTGTGAAAATTTCAACAAAACATTATTTTTTATTCAACAAAGCTAGGATCTCAATCCTCTGTTTGAATTTTTAACCAGACCCGTCGCCCATCATTTTGACAGCAGCATGGACCAGGGGTCCCAGGAGCAACATCTGACTGGAGAGGAGGAGTAAGAGATTGCATCTGCAATGGAGGACAAAAAGCTCTGGAGGACACACTTTACATCCAGTCAACCCCAGACGACCAGATGAGTGTGATTTGTTTTTCAGCTAAAACCCACCAGGTGTTTCCACAGTGGCCCGGCTGCTTCCACAGGTGTTTCCACAGTGGCCCGGCTGCTTCCACAGGTGTTTCCACAGTGGCCCGGCTGCTTCCACAGGTGTTTCCACAGTGGCCCGGCTGCTTCCACAGGTGTTTCCACAGTGGCCCGGCTGCTCCCACAGGTGTTTCCACAGTGGCCCGGCTGCTCCCACAGGTGTTTCCACAGTGGCCCGGCTGCTTCCACAGGTGTTTCCACAGTGGCCCGGCTGCTTCCACAGGTGTTTCCACAGTGGCCCGGCTGCTTCCACAGGTGTTTCCACAGTGGCCCGGCTGCTTCCACAGGTGTTTCCACAGTGGCCCGGCTGCTTCCACAGGTGTTTCCACAGTGGCCCGGCTGCTTCCACAGGTGTTTCCACAGTGGCCCGGCTGCTTCCACAGGTGTTGTTCTGCTGTCAATAAAAACATGCACCGTCATCAGCCAGTTCATTTGCAACTGCTCAGTCAAGACTAATTGTATGGCTTTTGGGACCCAAGGGTAGCATATATCAACACATAGAATCAAATTATTAGGCCAAACACCAGAAACCATCAACTTCACACGTTATGTTCCAGGTAATGTTATTAACGGACTAGAAATCAATGCTGGTTAGCATTAAGCGGATTGATGCGTGTGCGGTGTGCCGCGGAAGAACGGATTCATAATTCAGTTTACCGGTGGAGGGGGTGAAATGAGCGAGGGGTCTAGTGGAGCGGAGCGGCGCTGTGTGTGTGTGTCTGTGGTGAGGTAACCCATCTGTCCACTGCGGAGCTCCTGTCTTGCTGGAGTGCTTATCAGGGTTAGAGGAGGCAGCGAGAAGAAGGGTGGAGGGAGGGGAGGTATGAGGAGAATGGTAAATCTGTGTCTGGGTTTACAAAGATACTGTCTGTTGGTGATGCATTGCATTACAGCTCCGCTCTCTCTCTCTCTCTCGCTCTCTCTCGCTCTCTCTCTCTCTCTCTCTCTCTCTCTCTCTCTCTCTCTCTCTCTCTCTCTCTCTCTCTCTCTCTCTCTCTCTCTCTCTCTCTCTCTCTCTCTCTCTCTCTCTCTCTCTCTCTCTCTCTCTCTCTCTCTCTCTCTCTCTCAAATTCAATTACATTTCAATTTAAGGGGCTTTTCAAATGTCATATTGACATTTCAAATGTCATACTATGTCTACATACAGTGTTATAACGATGTGCAAATAGTTAAAGTACAAAAGGGAAAATAAATAAACACAAATATAGGTTGTATTTACAATGGTGTTTGTTCTTCACTGGTTGATCTTTTCTTGTGGCAACAGGTCACAAATCTTGCTGCTGTGATGGCACACTGTGGTATTTCACCCAATAGATATGGGAGTTTATCAAAATTGGATCTGTTTGTCAAATTGGTTGTGGGTCTGTGTAATCTGAAGGAAATATGTGTCTCTAATATGGTCATACATTTGGCAGAAGGTTAGGAAGTGCAGCTCAGTTTCCACATCATTTTGGGCAGTGTGCATATAAGCTGTCTTCTCTCTCTCTATCCCTCTTTCGCTCTCTGAGTCTCTCTCGCTCCCCTGATACTAAATCCCAAGTTCAAATATTTGAGTGGGAAAAGAGATTAGCTAAGCGACTGATCAGCCAAATATTTAGCCAATGTCTCTACCTGACACATTCACTGAGTAGACAGACAGATGGACGGACGGACGGACAGACAGACAGTGTTGTAAGGATGATGAAGTCTTCTCAGTACTCAGAGAGCTCAGACTAGTTCAAAAGACTGATACAGGGGCCTGATCAGGAGTGCATAACATCACAGAACCTTCACATAGAAATATATTGCATACAACAGATAGTATGTTGTGCTCCTTCCCGGTCAGTACAGATAATATTTGCTACCGCGGATGATGTCTTTCCTGTAGAATAGGGGATTGTGTTATCTCTATTCATTAAATTTCTATCTGCAACTTTGTAAATGTTTGACCTGAATGAATGACTACACCACAGGACTGTATCAGTGATTCACAAGATCACAACCTTTGACCCCTTACCTGAGGATTGGATCACCTTCACTACAGTTGATCCCTCCTCAAGAGATAAATCAGGGGATCTACTCCAATTGGAGAGGATTAGACACACGCACATACGCACGCACGCACACACACACGCACACTCACTCACTCACTCACTCACTCACACACTCACTCACACACTCACACACTCACTCACACACTCACTCAGGCACGCACGCACGCATGCGCACTCACTCATTCACTCACTCACACACTCACACACTCACGCACTCACGCACTCTCTCACTCACGCACGCATGCACACTCACTCACTCATTCACACACTTACACACGCTCGCTCGCTCGCTCCCTCCCTCCCTCCCTCCCTCCCTCCCTCCCTCCCTCACTCACTCACTCACTCACTCACTCACTCACACGCAGTGTGTCTGTGTGTGTTTAACCAATTCCCTTATGCAGCGCTCCCAAACCACTGTGTGTGAGAGTGTGTCTCCTACCACAAGTGTGTGTGTATTTAACCTCATCCCCTACACAGCTCTTGTTCCCCAAATAAATGTGCCCTACCTTGAAAAATAGCAGTTTTTTCTGTATGCTCAATTTCATCTGCCCTCCAGAGTTTGGTCCCCTGACATGCATGCTGTAGGAATGTAATGGACTGTTGCTCCTCACTAGTTGGAACACAATTATTCACTCGCTCCATTCATCCATGAAGACCTATCTCTGTGAAAAGCAGTTAGGAGAATATTTTTTAATTGCGTTCGCTTGAGCCGCAACATCATTTGTGATGTCAGAGCAATGGCTTCCAGTAGGGAAGGCAATGAAATGTGGGGTTACTTTGGACACGCACGTACCCTTGCTTTGTTTTGGGCTCAGCCAAATGAACAGAGCCAGCAGTGTCTGGAGCTGCTGTTGATTATTATCATTAGTTTAATTCACATCCACACATAACAACTAGCCCTCAGTGGCCAGACATACAAATTACTCAATTCATTTTCAATGCAGTTACTGAGAACTTTTGTGGTGCGTGTGTTTGTTTGTTTGTTTGTTTGTTTGTGTGTGTGTTGGAGAGTGTGTGCATATGTGTGTGTGTGTGTGTGTGTGTGTGTGTGTGTGTGTGTGTGTGTGTGTGTGTGTGTGTGTGTGTGTGTGTGTGTGTGTGTGTGTGTGTGTGTGTGTGTGTGTGTGTGTGTGTGTGTGTGTGTGTGTATGAGTGTGTATACAGTGCCTTCGGCAAATATTCAGACCCCTGGTCTTTTTCCATATTTTGTGACGTTACAGCCTTTATTCTAAAATATTGTTTAAAAAAAAATCCACAGCAATCTACGCACAATACCCCATAATGACAAAGCGAAAACAGGTTTTTAGATTTTTTTGCAAATATCGAATAAAAAAAAAACAGTTATACCTTATTTACATAAGTATTCAGATACTTTATTATGAGACTTGAAATTGAGCTCAGGTGCATCCTGTTTCCATTGATCATCCTTGAGATGTTTCTACAACTTGATTGGAGTCCACCTGTGGTAAATTCAATTGATTGGACATGATTTGGAAAGGCACACACCTGTCTATGTATGGTCCCACAGTTGACCGTGCATGTCAGAGCAAAAACCAAGCGATGAGGTCGAAGGAATTGTCTGTAGAGCTCAGAGACAGGATTGTGTCGAGGCACCAATCTGTGGAAGGGTACCAAAAAATGTCTGCAGCATTGAAGGTCCCCAAGAACACAGTGGCCTCCATCGTTCTTCAATGGAAGAAGTTTTGAACCACCAAGACTCTTTCTAGAGCTGGCCGCCCGGCCAAACTGAGCAATCAGGGGAGAAGGGCCTTGGTCAGGCACTCTGAAAGAGCTCCAGAGTGCCTCTGTGGAGATGGGAGAAGCTTCCAGAAAGACAACCATCTCTACAGCACTCCACCAATCAGGCCTTTATGGTAGAATGGCCAGACGAAAGCCACTCCTCAGTAAAAGACACATGACAGTCCGCTTAGAGTTTGCTAAAGGTATCTAAAGACTCCCAGACCATGAGAAACCAGATTCTCTGGACTGATAAAACCATGATTTAAGTTTTTGGCCTGATTGCTAAGCTTCACGTGCCTACATTGAAGCATGGTGGTGGCAGCATCATGCTGTGGGGATGTGGCAGGGACTGGGAGACTAGTCAGGATCGAGGCAAAGATGAACAGAGCAAAGTACAGAGAGATCCTTGATGAAAACCTTCTCCAGAGCGCTCAGGACCTCAGACTGGGGTGAAGGTTCACCTTCCAACAGGACAACTACCCTAAGCACACAGGCAAGACAATGCAGGAGTGGCTTCGTGACAAGTCTCTGAATCTGCTTGAGTGGCCCAGCTAGAGCCCGGACTTGAATCCGATCGAACATATCTGGAGAGACCTGAAAATAGCTGTGCAGCAATGCTCCGCATCCAACCTGACAGAGCTTGAGAGGATCTGCAGAGAAGAATGGGAGAAACTCTTCAAATACAGATGTGTCAAGCTTGTAGTGTCATACCCAAGAAGACTCAAGGCTGTAATTGCTGCCAAAGTTGCTTCAACAAAGTACTGAGTAAAGGGTCTGAATACTTATGGAAATGTAATATTTTAGTTTTTTATTTGTAGTAAATTAGCAAAAATGTATGAAAACCTGGTTTTGCTTGGTCATTATGGGGTATTGGGTGTAGATTGATGAGGGGGGAAAACAATTTAATCAATTTTAGAACAAGGCTGTAACATAACAAAATGTGGACAAAAACTTTCCGAATGCACTGTATCTCTGTGTGTATCTCTGTGTGTATCTCTGTGTGTGTGTCTTTGTGTGTGTGTCTCTGTGTGTGTCTCTGTGTGTGTCTCTGTGTGTGTCTCTGTGTGTGTGTGTAAATAACTCATTAGAGTAGATAAGGTGTAGAGATCCGTTCTCCCTCAGTGCTGGTTAATTGAATCAGTGAAAGGAGGAAGTGAATGCAAGGATAGAATGGGGGGATATAAAGAGGAAGAAAATAGATGAAGCGATTGTTAAGACGGGACAGAGAAAACGAAGGGAGAAAACAAAGGGCAGTGAGAGTGGAGGGAGAGAAAGGTTTTCCCCCTTGTTCTGTGTCAGTGAGATGGAGGGAGAGATCAGAACATTCGATCCATGTCAAATAATGAGATCTCACCACCATTAATACAGTAGCACCTGCTGTGAGATCTCACCTCTATTAAAACAGTACCACAGAGATCTCACCTCTATTAAAACAGTACCACAGAGATCTCACCTCTATTAATACAGCACCACAGAGATCTCACCTCTATTAAAACAGTACCACAGAGATCTCACCTCTATTAAACCAGTACCACAGAGATCTCACCTCTATTAAAACAATACTACAGAGATTTCACCTCTATTAATACAGTACCACAGAGATCTCACCTCTATTAAAACAATACCACAGAGATCTCACCTCTATTAAAACAATACCACAGAGATCTCACCTCTATTAAAACAATACCACAGAGATCTCACCTCTATTAAAACAATACCACAGAGATATCACCTCTATTAATACAGCACCACAGAAATCTCACCTCTATTAAAACAATACCGCAGAGATCTCACCTCTATTAAAACAATACCACAGAGATCTCACCTCTATTAATACAGCACCACAGAGATCTCACCTCTATTAAAACAATACCACCTAGCTCTCACCTCTACTAATACAGTACGACTGGCACTGTCCCACAAGATACATCTCTGAAGTATAGTAGCTGTATACCTGGGATTAGACACACTCACATATGCACATACTAACCAGCACTAGGACCCTAAGGACACAAGGGAAGGATTCCACTTTAGACTATTGGGACCCACTCCATGGCGCATGACACTCCTCAGAGCTGTGATAGTTTGTATTCTAGTAATCTTCTGTCAGGCTCTCTACTGGGTGATTATTACCAGTCCTTACCATCTGTCACTGAGCATGCTAATGCCTGTCTCTACATTTACATTTACATTTAAGTCATTTAGCAGACGCTCTTATATGCTCTGACAACTGTGAGGACACATGCTTAAGGGTTAGCGTATAGTGCAGGAGTCTGCAAATACAACGGTCCTGGAGAAATGCTGGGGGTGCAGGCTTTCGTTGTAGCTCGTCAGTAGCACACCTGACTCAACCACCTGACCCAGAATGAAGACCAAAACAGTAGTTGGTTATTTGTATCAGGTGTTTTAGTGCTGGGATGGAATAGAAGCCTGCACACAGCTATTTGGTATACAGGTATAACTGGTATAGGAGTTTTGATGTGACAACTCTGCTGGTATGTCAGCCTGTAGCGACACTACCTGTATGTGTACGTGTACCTACAGGTACGTGAGTGCCAGTGAGGCATCTTTGGGGTGTAGTTTGATGTGTGTGTCTGTGTGTGTCTTTGTGTGTGTGTCTGTGTGTGTCTGTGTGTGTCTGTGTGTGTGTGTGTGTGTGTGTGTGTGTGTGTGTGTGTGTGTGTGTGTGTGTGTGTGTGTGTGTGTGTGTGTGTGTGTGTGTGTGTGTGTGTGTGTGTGTGTGTGTGTGTGTGTAAGACTTGCTCAGGTGGAGCAAACTTTAAAAAAAATGCTCAATTGATTGTCTTTGAGAAAACAGAAAGGTGTCAACATGTATTTTTTTCCTCACAAACATCCTTTCTGAATTCAAAAGTAATTCAAGTAATCAGATTACAGTGCCTTGCAAAAGTATAGGAACCAATATACACAGGCAGTTAGGAAAGCAAAGGCTAGCTTTTTCAAACAGAAATTTGCATCCTGTAGCACAAACTCCAAAAAGTTCTGGGACACTGTAAAGTCCATGGAGAATAAAAGCACCTCCTCCCAGCTGCCCACTGCACTGAGGCTAGGAAACACTGTCACCACCGATAAATCCACGATAATTGAGAATTTCAATAAGCATTTTTCTATGGCTGGCAGTGCTTTCAACCTGGCTACCCTTACCTCGGTCAACAGCCCTGCGCTCCCCACAGCAACTTGCCCAAGCCTCCCCCATTTCTCCTTCACCCAAATCCAGATAGCTGATGTTCTGAAAGAGCTGCAAAATCTGGACACCTACAAATCAGCCGGGCTAGACAATCTGGACCCTCTCTTTCTAAAATTATCTGCCGAAATTGTTGCAACCCCTATTACTAGCCTATTCAACCTCTCTTTCGTATCGTCTGAGATCCTCAAAGACTGGAAAGCTGCCGCGGTCATCCCCCTCTTCAAAGGGGGAGACTCTAGACCCAAACTGCTACAGACCTATATCTATCCTACCCTGCCTTTCTAAGGTCTTCGAAAGCCAAGTTAACAAACAGATCACCGACCATTTCAAATCCCACGTACCTTCTCCGCTATGCAATCTGCTTTCCGAGCTGGTCATGGGTGCACCTCAGCCACGCTCAAGGTCCTAAACGATATCATAACCGCCATCGATAAGAGACAATACTGTGCAGCTGTATTCATCAACCTGGCCAAGGCTGTCGACTCTGTCAATCTCCACATTCTTATCGGCAGACTCAACAGCCTTGGTTTCTCAAATGACTGCCTCGCCTGGTTCACAAACTACTTCTCTGATAGAGTTCAGTGTGTCAAATCGGAGGGCCTGTTGTCCGGACCTCTGGCAGTCTCTATGGGGGTGTCACAGGGTTTAATCCTCGGGCCGACTCTTTTCTCTGTATATATCAATGATGTCGCTCTTGCTGTGTGTGATTCCCTGATCCACCTCTACGCAGACGACACCATTCTGTATACATCTGGCCCTTCTCTGGACACTGTGTTAACTAACCTCCAGATGAGCTTCAATGCCATACAACTCTCCTTCTGTGGCCTCCAACTGCTCTTAAATGCAAGTAAAACTAAATGCATGCTCTCAAACCAATCGCTGCCTGCACCCACCCGCCCGTCCAGCTTCACTACTCTGGACGGTTCTGACTTAGAATATGTGGACAACTACAAATACCTAGGTGTCTGGTTAGACTGTAAACTCTCCTTCCAGACTCACATTAAGAATCTCCAATCCAAAATGTAATCTAGAACCGGCTTCCTATTTCGAAACAAAGCATTCTTCACTCATGCTGCCAAACATACCATCGTAAAACTGACTATCCTACCGATCCTTGATTTCGGCGATGTCATTTACAAAAGAGCCTACAACACTCTACTCAGCAAATTGGATGTGGTCTATCACAGTGCCATCCGTTTTGTTACCAAAGCCCCATATACTACTCACCTTGGCGACCTGAATGCTCTCATTGGCTGGCCCTTGGCTCCAGGTCATCTGTAAGTCTTTGCTAGGTAAAGTCCCGCCTTATCTCAGCTCACTGGTCAACATAGCAGCACCCACCTGTAGCACGCGCTCCAGCCGGTCACCCACAAAGCTAAATCCTCATTTGGCAACCTTTCCTTCCAGTTCTCTGTTGCCAATGACTGGAACGAACTGGAAAAGTCACTGAAGCTGGAGACTCATATCTCCCTCACTATCTTTAAGCACCAGCTGTCAGAGCAGCTCACAGATCACTGCACCTGTACATAGAGCATCTGTAAATAGCCCATTCAACTACCTCATCCCCATACTGTTATTTATTTGATTTATTTTGCTCCTTTGCACCCCAGTATCTCTACTTGCACACTCATCTTCTGTACGTCTATCACCCCAGTGTTTAATTGCTATATTGTAATTATTTCGCCACTATGGCCTTACCTCCCTTATCCTACCTCATTTGCACACACTGTATATAGATTTTTTCTATTGTATTGTTGACTGTATGTTTGTTTATTCCATGTGTAACTCTGTGTTGTTGTTTGTGGCGCACTGCTTTGCTTTATCTTGGCCAGGTCGTAGTTGTAAATGAGAACTTGTTCTCAACTGGCCTACCTGGTTAAATAAAGGTGAAATAAAATAAATAAATAAAATATAAATTAATCCCCCTTGCCGTTTTTGATCTATTTTGTTGCATTACAACCTGTAATTTAAATGGATTTTATTTTTATTTAATGTAATGTAACATACACAGATTAATCCAAATTGGTGAAGTGAAAAAAAATAAAAAATATTTTTTCAAATTATTCAAAAGTATAAAAAATGGAAAAGTGGTGCGTGCATATGTATTCACCCCCTTTGCTATGAAGCCCCTAAATAAGATCTGGTGCAAACAATTACCTACAGAAGTCACATAATTAGTTAAATAAAGTCCACCTGTGTGCAATCTAAGTGTCACATGATCTGTCACATGATCTCAGTATATATACACCTGTTCTGAAAGGCCCCAGAGTCTGCAACACCACTAAGCAAGGGGCACCAAGGAGCTCTCCAAACAGGTCAGGGACAACGTTGTCGAGAAGTATAGATCAGGGTTGGGTTAAAAAAAATACATGAAACTTTGAACATCCCAAGGAGCACCATTAAATTCATTATTAAAAAATGGAAAGAATATGACACCACAACAAACCTGCCAAGAGAGGGCCGCCCAGCAAAACTCACGAAGCAGGCAAGGAGGGCATTAATCAGAGAGGCAACAAAGAGACCAAAGATAATCCTGAAGGAGCTGCAAAGCTCCACAGTGGAGATTGGAGTATCTGTCCATAGGACCACTTTAAGCCATGCACTCCACAGAGCTGGGCTTTACGGAAGAGTGGCCAGAAAAAAGCCATTGCTTAAAGAAAAAAATAAGCAAACACGTTTGGTGTTCACCAAAAGGCACGTGGGAGACTCCCCAAACATATGGAAGAAGCTACTCTGGTCAGATGAGACTAAAATTGAGCTTTTTGGCCATCAAGGAAAACACTATGTCTGGCGCAAACCAAACACCTCTCATCACCCAGAGAACAACATCCCCACAGTGAACCATGGTGGTGGCAGCATCATACTGTGGGGATGTTTTTCATCAGCAGGGACTGGGACACTGGTCAGAATTGAAGGAATGATGGATGGCGCTAAATACAGGGAAATTCTTGAGGGAAACCTGTTTCAGACTTCCAGGGATTTGAGACGGGGATGGAAGTTCACCTTCCAGCAGGACAATGACCCTAAGCATACTGCTAAAGCAACACTCGAGTGGTTTAAGGGGAAACATTTAAATGTCTTGGAATGGCCTAATCAAAGCCCAGACCTCAATCCAATTGAGAATCTGTGGTATGACTTAAAGATTGCTGTACACCAGCGGAACCCATCCAACTTGAAGGAGCTGGAGCAGTTTAGCCTTGCGGAATGGGCAAAAATCCCAGTGGCTAGATGTGCCAAGCTTATAGAGACATACCCCAAGAGACTTGCAGCTTTTTTGGTCTTATTTCTTGTTTGTTTCACAATGAAAAATAGTTTGCATCTTCAAAGTGGTAGGCATGTTGTGAAAATCAAATGACGCAAACCCCTCAAAAATCTATTTTAATTTCAGGTTGTAAGGCAACAAAGTGGGAAAAATGCCAATGGGGGTGAATACTTTCGCAAGCCACTGTACATGTAATCAGTTCCTCCCCAACTCTGTCTGAGTGCTGACTATCCTCACCTGAACTAAAACTCTGATTTAATCCCTTATTTCCAGAGTGGAGAGGACACTCAAAAGAGGTAATGATTGGCGGAAGGAGGTGAGGTATGTCCTAAACTGCAGCAACCAAAGCCAATGCTGTGAAACTTTTATTTATTTGTTTTTATTTATTTGTCCCTCATAATTCACTGGGCTTAAAAGAGCAGCAATTAAACCTGAACACACACTCACTCTCTCTCTGTCTCTCTTTCTCTCTCTCTCTTTCTCTCTTTCTCACTCTCTCTCTCTCTTTCTCTCCTGGCACCCTGGACCCATCGACCCACGGGTTGCCATGGCAACTGCTCCCCTTCAGTCCATCTATCTCCCTCCTCTCTTGGTTTGCTTCTCACATCGTCTTCCTCTCTCCGTTAATCTTTCACATACACATACCTACACACTGAAGAAGGCTGCAAAGCTGAAACGTATGCTGTCCCTGATGCAGTGAAAATATTTGTATTTATCAAAAAATGAAGCTTTTTCTTTTCGAGTGCCGACCCATCACACTTTTTTGCTTATCCACTGTCTCTCTTCCTCTCTCTTTCTCTCTCTCTCTCTCTCTGTCTCTCTCTCTCTCTCTCTCTCTCTCTCTCTCTCTCTCTCTCTCTCTCTCTCTCTCTCTCTCTCTCTCTCTCTCTCTCTCTCTCTCTCTCGCTCCCCCTCTCTCTCTCTCTCCCTTCCCCCCTCTCTCTCTCCCTTCCCCTCTCTCTCTCTCCCTTCCCCTCTCTCTCTCTATCTCTCTCTCGCTCTCTTCCTCCCTTTCTCCCCCTCTGTCTCTTCCTCCCCAGCTCTTCTCCTTTTTAGCCCTGTCTCTATCCTGCTGCTTCCAGCATGAAACCAAATGTCAGGTTTGAGCATGCATAGAGAAGGAAGGTTAGGGAGACTGGGGAGAGATCGGGGCGATGAGGGGGTGGAGGGAGGGGGAGTACTGGTCAGACAGATATGGCACTGTCCAGAGGCATCAGCAGCTCCGAGAGAGAGAGAGAGAGAGAGAGAGAGAGAGAGAGAGAACAATGTACTGAGCAAGTGTCAAATTGGGGGGAAAACATACAACATTATAAAACCAACCAAGGAGGGTTTACAGAGTACCTAGATGTTCTCCACAGATTATGTCAGACCTGGGCCCTGACAGTAACTCTCAGTAAGACAAAAATAATGGTATTTCAAGAAAGGTCCAGTTGCCAGGACCACAAATA
Organism: Salvelinus alpinus; assembly: GCF_045679555.1. Lineage (NCBI taxonomy): Eukaryota > Metazoa > Chordata > Actinopteri > Salmoniformes > Salmonidae > Salvelinus > Salvelinus alpinus. The sequence goes on along the minus strand of NC_092105.1, from coordinate 13,645,578 downwards.
TAAATTCCATCTAGACACTGTTGCCCTAGAGCACACAAAAAAAATATACATAGCTCGGCCTAAACATCGGCGCCACAGGTAACTTCCACAAAGCTGCGAACGATCTGAGAGACAAGGCAAGAAGGGCCTTCTATGCCATCAAAAGGAACATAAACTTAGACAAATTAGGATCTGGCTAAAAACACTTGAATCAGTTATAGAACCCATTGCTCTTTACGGTTTTGAGGTCTGGGGTACGCTCACTAACCAAGAATTCACAAAATGGGACAAACATCAAATTGAGACTGAATGCAGAACTCTGCAAAAATATCCTCTGTGTACTAATCAAAATCCATACATTTTTATCTGTCACATACACATGTTAAGCATATGTTATTGCGGGGGTAGTGAAATGCTTGTAAAACACCAAATAATGCATGCAGAGCAGAATTAGGCCGAAACCCGCTAATTATCAAAATCCAGAAAAGAGACATTCAATTCTACAACCACCTAAAAGGAAGCGATTCCCAAACCTTCCATAACAAAGCCATCACCTACAGAGAGATGAACCTGGAGAAGAGTCCCCTAAGCAACCTGGTCCTGGGGCTCTGCTCACAAACACAAACAGACCCCACAGAGCCCCAGGACAAAAACACAATTAGACCCAACCAGATCATGAGAAAACAAAAAGATAATTACTTGACACATTGGAAAGAATTAACACAAAAAAACTGAGCAAACTAGAATGCTATTTGGCTCAAAACCGAGAGTACACCGTGGCAGAATATCTGACCACCGTGACTGACCCAAACTTAAGGAAAGCTTTAACGATGTACAGACAGTGAGCATAGGCTTGCTATTGAGAAAGTCTGCCATAGGCAGACCTGGCTCTCAAGAGAAGACAGGCTATGTGCATACTGCCCACAAGATGATGTGGAAACTGAGCTGCACTTCCTAACCTCCTGCCAAATCTATGACCATATTAGAGACACATATTTCCCTCAGATTACACAGATACACAAAGAAAAAGGGAAAGGGCAGTGTGGAGTGTGATTGAGATTGCGTCATCTGTGGATCTGTTGGGGCGGTATGTGAATTGGAGTGGGTCTAGAGTTTCTGGTATGATAGTGTTGATGTGAGCCATGACCAGTTTTTCAAAGCACTTCATGGCTACCATGCTGATGCTATGTATTGACAATTGAGAGGCTTTGAAGCCACCGGTCAGCCATATTAACACTCCCCAGTAGTAGCAGTCCTCCATAGCAATTCATGGAATTCTACGGTATTTAAATGTAATGTTTCTAGGACAAAATTACATGTGTTTGAGTATATTTTGTTGTAGTGGGGACAGTAACATTAGTCATTTCAAAAATGCTTACTTTAAGGAAAACATTTTCATATATTTATTATTTTTTAGCTAACATAATATAATGTAAAATTATGAATTAAGATGTCTGTAATAGAATAAATGGGGCAAAAACAAATGTAGATTATGGGACATTGTGTGTAGATGGGAAAAAACACAAATTTAATCAGTTTTAGAATAAGGCTGTAATCTAACTAAATGTGGAAAAAGAGAAGGGGTCTGAATACTATCCGAATGCACTCTGTGTGTCATCGTTTTTCATAGGAATTCACACAGGGTACCTTTCATTCACCAGGCGGGCAGTTTGGAAAAATGTTGTCAAAATGTGAGTATACCCACTTCTCCAGCATTGGGTACAGCCAACTAGTCAAAAAGAATATCCCAATATGTAGGCTTAACTGTGTAGATTGTTCTTCCCCATCACTAGCAGTGAGCAATGTTCCCTTTAAGCTACACACGGGCGCAGCTCCCCGGGATAGCTGCGCAGAAGAATTATCCACCCGCGCAGAGAAGCACGAGATTTAACTTCAACTTCCTAGAGTTTTCCCCCCTTAGTTAATACATGCTTTTCTACAGCTTCCTGCATCGTTTTTACCCTGGTGAGGCACGGTGGCGTCAACACAGCGCTCCCTATCTGTCGTCTAGTGTATAAATACATCTCTTTTCACGCCCTGACCAGAGTTTGCTTTGTATGTTTTATGTTTTGGTTGGTCAGGGTGTGATCTGTGTGGGCATTCTATGTTGTTTGTCTGGTTTGTCTAATTTTGTGTTTGGCCTGATATGGTTCTCAATCAGAGACAGGTGTTTTGCGTTGTCTCTGATTGGGAACCATATTTAGGTAGCCTGTTTTGTATTGTGGGTTGTGGGTTATTGTCTATGTCTATACGTTGGTTGCTTGTGTCTGCACTTTCGTTATATAGCGTCACGTTCGTTTTGTTGTTTTGTAAGTTTGTTTAGTGTTTTTTGTCTTCGTTAAATAAATCAAGTATGTATTCATCAAACCACGCTGCGCTTTGGTCCGATCCTTACTCCTCCTCAGACGAGGAGCATTACGAAGTTCGTGACACAAGTCAACATCCCTTCTGCCCATAAGTGACTTCAGCTGAGAGGTGTTGTGGAGAAATCTAAACGAAGTGAGAGGCAGAGAAGACGTTTTGTGGGGGAGGGAGAGGTGAAGAGATTGAATGACTATTGGAGGTGGTAAGACAGCTCTGGAAGTAGCAGGCTACATTATCGTACATCAATTGAATTAGTGTTTCCATGAATGCAGTCAAGCTGTCCCATACAGGTTGGACTGAAGTTCCTCATTTGGCTTTTATAATTGAATGCAAATTACGTTGTTGTGCCGAGAGGGAGGGGTGTGGCAGGACAATCTCTAAGAGTGTCTTATTGGAGAAAGTGTGTGCGTGAGTTGGTGTGCGTGTGTATGTTTGTGTGTGTGTGTGTGTGTGTTCTGTCTGTCTGTCTGTCTGTCTGTCTGTCTGTCTGTCTGTCTGTCTGTCTGTCTGTCTGTCTGTCTGTCTGTCTGTCTGTCTGTCTGTCTGTCTGTCTGTCTGTCTGTCTGTCTGTCTGTCTGTCTGTCTGTCTGTCTGTCTGTCTGTCTGTCTGAATGAAACAAACAGCTCTGTCTTACATACACATACACATACACATACACATACACATACACATACACATACACACCCACACTCACACGTTTCTACTTAGAATAGTTCTTAGTGAAACACATGATTCCATGAAGCATGAAACCATGGGAACAAAAAAATCTAATTCTAACAGATGGAAAATACAAGGACGACCAAGTTGAAAGCGCCATTGTGTACAAGCCTGCTGCTGCGGGATATACTGTATGGTAGATGTAGCTGTCCTCATGGTCCACTTCTCAACGAATAGAGCATCATTCAATAAAAGAGATTGATGGCTGTACACATATCTGTATGGTGAAGGTTGGCTATATACAGAGAGAGAGAGAGAGAGAGAGAGAGAGAGAGAGAGAGAGAGAGAGAGAGAGAGAGAGAGAGAGAGAGAGAGAGACAGAGAGAGAGAGAGAGAGAGAGAGAGAGAGAGAGAGAGAGAGAGAGAGAGACAGAGAGAGAGAGAGAGAGAGAGAGAGAGAGAGAGAGAGAGAGAGAGAGAGAGAGAGAGAGAGAGAGAGAGAGAGAGAGAGAGAGAGAGAGAGAGAGAGAGAGAGAGAGAGAGAGAGAGACAGAGACAGAGAGAGAGAGAGAGAGAGAGAGAGAGAGAGAGAGAGAGAGAGAGAGAGAGAGAGAGAGAGAGAGAGAGAGAGAGAGAGAGAGAGAGAGAGAGAGAGAGAGAGAGAGAGAGAGAGAGACCTAGCTCTATGAACTAGTATGTTCTATGATAAAATACAATTCATACTCATTCACATAGTGAGGTTTAACTTGATTACACACAAAACATTGATCGGCTTTTGTTGTACCAGCTAACATACAGTCCATGTCCCATTCAGTATTAACAGTTTAATATCTTGGGAAAAGCCATTTGAGAAAAGCCACATCGTGTGTGGTTATCATACAGACACATATTACATACTGTATGATAGCAACACGTGAGAACTACGCTCAGAGAGCTTTAAGATCAATGATCCATTATTAGTATTAGTAATAGTAGAATAGTGTATAATTGTAACACATCAGAGGACATCGTTTTAAGGGCGTGTAAGAAGGGAACTCGATGTTCTGGGACACACACCCTAAGGTTTGTGATTGAGAGGTCCTCTCAGATTCCTGATATCTCAGTTCTGATCAAGTGTAGACGAAGATCCGAACAGTATATCCTTGACTCCCTTAACCGTAGCATTGCTGCTAATGTGTTACTTTGCCTGCGTTCTAAGATACAGTGAATTTAAATAAGGATTTTAATTCAGCCGATTAATGGCGTTTACTGACAAAGAGAATGCTACTCCGCTATGCCCCTCTCTCTGTCGCCTGGCCGGCATGTTTATTAATGTGTGACGACATCAGAGAAGATGGTCACTTCCACAGGACGATTGTTGAAACAGCTCTGAGTCATTTTTCATACAAACCGGGAGAGAGACAGTGATTGGATACACGCGCACACGCACACACACACACGCACACGCACACGCACACGCACACACACACACACACACACACACACACACACACACACACACACACACACACACACACACACACACACACACACACACACACACACACACACACACACACACACACACACACACACACACACACACACACACACACACACACGACCACGTGCCAGGGCTTCTTCGAGGCGGCATAATGAAATTACATTCTACATGGTTATCTTTCTGATTTAATTATGGCAGGTTCTGACTAAAAAAATTCATCTGAAACGAGTTGTGATTATCTCCAGGTTCCCCGTAAGGCTTCATTCAGTGTTTAACAAAACATTTATCCGGCTTCGTAGTCATGACAGCTGTAGCTAATTCAATAAAGAGCCATACAATGATTTAGTGCCTCTAGGGCCATTCAGACGGCTGATTGAGGACATTTTTTACTGAAGAATGTTTGTTTTCTACGATTGTGTTTTGTATCTCGGTTGTGTTTTTCCGTTGTGTATTGATGTTTATATTTTTGTCATTACAGAGCTCATCTGTAAAACATACCTTGGTCTTAGCATGACTCCCTGTCAAAATATAGGTGAAATAAAATCCAGGTTCAATTCAACTAAAAGGTGCAGTATACAGTGTATAAGCCATCTAGTGTTACAGTGTTTACATGGAGTTACATGGACATACATGTACAGCCGGATCGGCTGGTGTCACTTTAAATGGGAGAACAGGCTCATTGCAATGGCTGGAACGGAATATGTTTGATACCATTCTATCCCAGATATTACTATGATCAACTCTCCTCTCACCAGCCTCCTTGGATGTACAGTGTAATTTTACAATGTAGCTACATATTGTTATATAGTACAATTGTTACACCTGTATAACTGTTCATCCTTTCTTGAAATTGTGCGTGCATACCACAGCAAAATAGCATGGCAAGGTCAAGTAATCTTTCCCAACTTGTAGAGCTTGAAGAGCTGAGATATCAGTGACTATTTTAGTAGAACACCAGACTAGAGTGCTTCTACACCTGCATTGCTTGCTGTTTTGGGGTTTTAGGCTGGGTTTCTGTACAGCACTTTGAGATATCAGCTGATGTAAGAAGGGCTATATAAATAACTTTGATTTGATTTGGAGACTTGCAGGCGTTCCCATGGAAGGCCTGGGGATGCCAGGAGAGGTGACTGATTCAATTCATGTTACTGGGTGAATTAAATTGTCATGTTTGGAGTTCATAAAGAGCTTTGAATGTTGATATTGTTCTGTATTGTACTGTATTGTTCTGTATTGTACTGTATTGTACTGTATTGTACTGTATTGTTCTGTATTGTACTGTATTGTACTGTATTGTTCTGTATTGTACTGTATTGTACTGTATTGTTCTGTATTGTACTGTATTGTACTGTATTGTTCTGTATTGTACTGTATTGTTCTGTATTGTACTGTATTGTACTGTAAGTGCTATGGATTTATTGTTTACAAGGAAACTGAGTTATTTTGTTCACTGGACGGCGATCAGATCAAAGAGGAGCGACACAGAGGTACACTCCTATCATTTACATTGAGTTGATTAGATTACAATCTGGGTGTGTTTTCCTGTCTTTTGTTTTCACTAGCATGGTGCTAAGACATGTTAATTCATGTTGGGGGTGCGTTCCTGCTTGTATTTGGTTAAAAGGGCAGTGAATTCGCCCATATTTAGAGATCTTGCTATCAAGCTCCTGTGTGTATCAGACACACGTCGTTTTTTTCTCTTAGAGAAGATTCTGGAATGAAAGCATTTGAGAGGTGATGCAAGGCTCACTACCTTGACTAGATCACATAATAATGGGATCAGATTGATGCCTGTAGTTTATTAGATATTTAGTTCATTTTCTCACACATTTCAAACAAACAGACATTCAGTCGCAAGACAAGTATTTGAACCCTTTGGAAATACCTGGATTTCTGCATAAATTGGTCATAAAATGTTATCTGATCTTCACCTAGGTCACAACAATAGACACACGCAGTCTGCTTAAACTAATAACACACAAACAATTATACGTTATCATGTCTTTATTGAACACACAGTGTAAACATTCACAGTGCAGGTTGGAAAAAGTATGTGAACCCTTGGATTTAATAACTGTTTAACCCTTCTTTGGCAGCAATAACCTCAACCAAACATTTTCTGTAGTTGTGGATCAGACCTGCACAACAGTCAGGAGGAATTTTCCTCTTTACAAAACTGTTTCAGTTCAGCAATATTCTTGGGATGTCTGGTGTGAACCGCTCTGTTGAGGTCATGCCACAGCATCTCAATCAGGTTGAGGTCAGGACTCTGACTGGGCCACTCCAGAAGGCATATTTTCTTCTGTTGAAGCCAATTTTGTTGTTGATTTACTTCTGTGTTTTGGGTCGTTGTCCTGTTGCATCACCCAACTTCTGTTGAGCTTCAATTGGTGGACAGATAGCATTACATTCTTCTGCAAAATGTCTTGATAAACTTGGGAATGAATTTTTCCATTGATGATAGCAAGCTGTCCAGACCCTGAGGCAGCAAAGCAGACGCAAACCATGATGCTCCCTTCACCACACTTTACAGTTGAGATGAGGTTTTGATGTTGGTGTGTTGTGCCTTTTTTTCTCCACACATAGTGTTGTGTGTTCCTTCCAAACAACACAACTTTAGTTTCATCCGTCCACAGAATATTTTGCCAGTAGCGCTGTGGAACATCCAGGTGCGCTTTTGCAAACTTCAGACGTGCAGGAATGTTTTTTTAGGACAGCAGTGGATTTTTCCGTTGTGTCCTCCCATGAACACCATTCTTGTTTAGTGTTTTAGGTATCGTATACTCATCAACAGAGATGTTACCATGTTCCAGAGTCTTTAGCTGACGCTCTAGGATTCTTCTTAACCTCAATGAGCATTCTGCACTGTGCTCTTGCAGTAGGACGACCACTCCTAGGGAGAGTAGCAACAGTGCTGCACTTTCTCCATTAATAGACCATTTGTGGACTGATGAACATCAAGGCTTTTAGAGATACTTTTGTAACCCTTTCCAGCTTTATGCAAGTCAACAATTCTTCATCTTAGGTCTTCTGAGATCTATTTTGTTCGAGGCATGGTTCACATCAGGCAATGCTTCTTGTGAATAGCAAACTCTAATTTTGTGAGTGTTTTTTATAGGGCAGTGCAGCTCTAACCAACTCCAATCTCGTCTCATTGATTGGACTGCAGGTTTTTATTTTAATTGTATTTATTTCACCTTTATTTAACCAGGTTGGCCAGTTGAGAACAAGTTCTCATTTACAACTGCGACCTGGCCAAGACAAAGCAAAGCAGTGCGACAAAAACAACAACACAGAGTTACACATGGGATAAACAAACAGTACAGTCAATAACACAATAGAAAAAAAATCTGTATACATTGTGTACAAATGAAGCAAGGAGGTAAGCAATAAATAGGACATACTGGCGAAGTTATTACAATTTAGCAATTAACAATGGAGTGATAGATGTGCAGATGAGGATGTGCAAGTAGAAATACTGGTGTGCAGAAGAGCAGAAAAACTAAAACAAATATGGGGATGAGGTAGGTAGATGGGTGGGCTATTTACAGATGGGCTGTGTACAGCTGCAGTGATCGGTAAGCTGCTCTGACAGCTGATGCTTGACGTTAGTGACGAAGATATAAGTCTCCAACTTCAGTGATCTTTGCAATTCGTTCCAGTCATTGGCAGCTGTGAACTGGAAGGAAAGGCGGCCAAATTAGGTGTTGGCTTTGGGGCTGACCAGTGAGATATACCTGCTGGAGCGCGGGCTACGGGTGGGTGTTGCTATGGCGGCGACCAGTGAGCTGAGATAAGGCTGAGCTTTACCGAGCAAAGACTTATAGATTACCTGGAGCCAGTGTGTTTGGCGATGAATATGTAGCGAGGACCAGCCGACGAGAGCATACAGGTAGCAGTGGTGGGTAGTATATGGGGCTTTGGTGACAAAACGGATGGCACTGTGATAGACTGCATCCAATTTGCTGTGTTGGAGGTTCTTTTGTAAATGACATCACGGAAATCAAGGATCGTTAGGATAGTCAGTTTTAAGAGGGTATGTTTGGCAACATGAGTGAAGGAAGCTTTGTTGCAAAATAGGAAGACGATTCTAGATTTAATTTTGGATTGGAGATGCTTAAAATGAGTCTGGAAGGAGAGTTTACAGTCTAGCCAGACACCTAGGTATATATAGTTGTCCACATATTCTAAGTCAGAACCGTCCAGAGTAGTGATGCTAGTCGGGCGGGCGGGTGCAGGCAGCGATTGGTTGAAGAGCATGCATTTTGTTTTACAAACATTTATGAGCAGTTGGAGGCCACGGAAGGAGTTTTGTATGGCATTTAAGCTCGTTTGGAGGTTCGTTTACATCTGGCCCTTCTCTGGACACTGTGTTTACAGAATGGTGTTGTCATTACGCTGGCATGTTGGGGGAGGTTTATGACCCCCATAAATACCTTTCCCCTTTTTCCTCTCTCTACTCTACCGATGTGACTATTGAAAATCCCTTTGTTAACATAGAGAGTCTGGTGACATCAAAAGATGGAAAACGGAACCATATTTCGGTAATCCAACCAGTTGAAAATATGCGTTGGGACATAATGAATATGATGTCAGTTCAGTTGACGTCTGAGACATGATTACTGATGATAGGACGACATAAACTGTGTCTTGGAAAGTCTACACATTATAGTTATCAGATTAACATGGAATTGTTGTGGAATTGAGGTCCCCACGTTGAAAGGACAAAGACCAACTACAGAACTAAGCCAACCTCAGCAAGAATCTAATGAAATTAGCATCGAATTTCAATGTGAAGGTGACGACCTACACGCCGGAAGGATGAATTTCGACTATACCAGCCAGAATATAGCATGAGCATATAGCATAGCAACTTGGTATGAACTTTGAACCCTTATTCACTAAAGAAGTGATACCTCCTAGCCGTTGCGTTAGTGCAGCAACTGTAGACGTGGGCTAGGAGAGGACGGACAGAGTATCTATTCTACCGCACGTCGACGGTACAACCAAGTATCCAGTTTACCACAGAGACATTCTTCAAAGGACAAGAGATCCCTGCTGGATACCCCGGTCTACTATCTACGACCAATCTACCGAAGCGCAGCTCAGAGTAATTATGTATTGCATATTCCTTTTTCAAATGGGCGGTAATTTAGAATGCATAAGATACTGTATTTACGATGGCATAGCTTCTCCCTTTGTTACTCCGTCTTCCCGCTCTTTCACTCAAACCCAACCCCCCTCTCTTTGTGTAACCAGCTGTCATATCTGTTCCGTCCTGATTAGCTTAATCAGGTAATATTAATTACAGAGAAATTATTATATAGAATAGCATGTCATATCACTTAATCCGGCATAGCCAAAGACACGACAGTGTTGTCTGCATAGAGGTGGATCAGAGAATCACCAGCAGCAAGAGCGACATCATTGATGTAAACAGAGAAAATAGTAGGCCCGAGAATTGAACCCTGTGGCACCACCATAGAGACTGCCAGAGGTCCGGACAACACTGAACTCTATCTGAAAAGTAGTTAGTGAACCAGGCGAGGCAGTCATTAGAGAAACCAAGGCTGTTGAGTTTGCCAATAAGAATGTGGTGATTGACAGAGTCGAAAGCCTTGGCCAGGTCGATGAAAATGGCTGCACAGTACTGTCTTTTATCGATGGCGGTTATGATATCGTTTAGAACCTTGAGAGTGGCTGAGGTGCACCCGTGACCAGCTCGGAATCCGGATTGCATAGGTACATAGAAGGTACGGTGGGATTCGAAATGGTCAGTGATCTGTTTGTTAACTTGGCTTTCGAAGACTTTAGAAAGGCAGGGCAGGATGGATATAGCTCAGTAACAGTTTGGGTCTAGAGTGTCTCCCCCTTTGAAGAGGGGGATGACAGCCAACATTTTCTAATCTTTAGGAATCTCAGATGATATGAAAGAGAGGTTGAACAAACTAGTAATACGGGTTGCAACTATGACGGAAGATAATTTTAGAAAGAGAGGGTCCAGATTGTCTAGCCCAGCTGATTTGTATGGATCCAGATTTTTCTGCTCTTTCAGAACATCAGCTGTCTGGATTTGGGTGAAGGAGAAGGGGGGGGCTTGGGCCAGTTGCTGCGGGTGGTGCGGAGCTGTTGGCTTGGGGTAGCCAGGAGGAAAGCATGGCCAGCATTAGAGAAATGCTTATTGAAACACACACTCTCTGTGTGTGGTTACAGTAGGCTAACGTATGTCAATGGTTTTAGGAACAGCAGTAAAATCAGACATGATTTAGGCTACCAACTGCTTAGCCAGTTGTAGCTCAATCTTGGGTGCAATGATCACGTTCCCGCACTGACTGACTGTGTGGAGGCTCATTGATTTAACGTTACGTTAGCCTACATGCTACACTAGCAAAGTTATAAATTATATAGCTGTCGGCTATATTAGCCACGACTTACCGTTCTTTGTGCAGCTTCAAATGTCGAACAAAGTTGGAAATTGTTGCGCCTATATCTGTCATTTTCTTCCCGCATGTTTTGCAAGTTGCAATCCCTTTTTTGTTGAAACAGCGTCGTCTTTATATCCGAAAATAATAATTTTGGGTATCATCTTTCCAAGGGCTCCATCTGAATTCACCCACCAATGTTCCTCTGCACTTCCACGCACAACTTTTTCTCCACTGGCACAATTTGATTGGCTGCTGTCCGATTCAAACTGTAATCCGTTAAATGAAGAGTTGATGCGCTGCACACTTTTTTAAATAGCATCATTTTTTATATTTGGGCTTGGGGAGGGTATCAAGTCAGGTTGGGGAGGGTATCAAGTCAGGTTGAGTCAAAAGGCTCAAGTCCAAGTTAAGTCACGAGTCATTGGTGTTGAAGTCAAAGTCGAGATGCAAGTCATCATATTTCTGACTCGAGTCTGACTCGAGTCCAAGTCATGTGACTCGAGTCCACACCTCTGATTTAGAGGGCAAGTTGGTCAGGATGATATCTATGAGGGTGCCCATGTTTAAGGATTTGGGGTTGTACCTGGTAGGTTCCTTGATAATTTGTGTGAGATTGAGGGCACCTAGCTTAGATTGTAGTACGGCCAGGGTGTTAAGCATATCCCAGTTTAGGTCACCTAACAGTACGAATTCTGACGATAGATGGGGGGCAATCAATTCACATTTGGTGTCCAGGGCACAGCTGTGAGCTGAGGGGGGTCTATAACAAGCGGCAACAGTGATAGACCTATTTCTGGAGAGATGGATTTTTTAAAGTAGAAGCTCAAACTGTTTGGGCATAGACCTGGATTGTATGACAGAACTCTGCAGGCTATCTCTACTGTAGATTGCAACTCTGCCCCCTTTATCAGTTCTATCTAGATGGTTAGCTGACTCCTGACTCCAATTAGCTTTTGGAGAAGTCATTCGCCTAGGGGTTCACATACTTTTTCCGGCCTACACTGTGAATGTTTATATTATATATTCAATAAGTCGTGTCTTATTAGTTTAATTATGTCTGTTTATTTGTGACTCAAATTTGATGATCAATTTATGCAGAAATCCAGGTAATTCCAAAGGGTTCACATACTTTTTCTCGGCACTGTAGCTCAAAAACAAAGCTCAAATGACAAGTACAATTTAACTTAGTTTTAAAGAACACAACCTCTTCTTCAATTTGACACCACATTCATGTCAATAGGAATAACACTAATTTTGTCTTCAATTGTTTAAAGATACTCACTATCAAAAAACAGTAAACCCTAAAGTATTTAAATTGTAGTACAAATTAAAAATGTTACCAGAGGACAATATTCAGAAAGTAAAGTCCATTAAAAAAGTATTCATCTAGTTCCGACCATACAGTAATATCTAACAAGTAATCTAACAATTTCACAACAACTACCTTATACACACAAGTGTAAAGGAATGAATAAGAATATGTACATATAAATATATGGATGAGCGATGGCCGAACGGCATAGGCAAGATGCAGTAGATGGTATAGAGTACAGTATATACATATGAAATGAGTAATGTAGGGTATGTAAAACATTATTTAAAATGCCATTGTTTAACGAGACTAGTGATACATTTATTACATCCAATTTTTTATTATTAACCTCTCTAGGATAGGGGGCAGCATTCGGAGTTTTGGATGAAAAGCGTGCCCAGAAGCTAAGATATGCATATGATTAGTAGATTTGGATAGAAAACACTCTGAAGTTTCTAAAACTGTTTGAATCATGTCTGTGACTATAACAGAATTTATTTGGCAGGCGAAACCCAGAGGACAAACCATTCAGAATTTTTTTTTTGAGGTCCCTCTCTTTCAATGCGTTTTCATTGGGTATCCAGATTTCTAAGAGACCTTCTTGCAGTTCTTATCTCTTCCACTGGATGTCAACAGTCTTTAGAAATTGGTTGAGGTTTTTCCTTTGAGAAATGAAGAAGTAGCACTGTTCAGAATGAGGGTAGAGAGAAGTGTAGTCTTTGTTAGAGGCGTGTGACCTGAAAGCTCGCTACACTTTGTTTTCCTCCGGGATTGAACACAGATCATCCCGTCTTAAATGTTATCGATTATTTACATAAAAAAATACCTAAAGTTGTATTACGAAAGTAGTTTGAAATGTTTGGACAAAGATTACAGGTAATTTATGAGATATTTTGTAGTCATGTTGCGTGAGATGGAACCGGTGTTTTTCTGGATCAAACGCGCCAAATAAATGGACATTTTGGATATATATCGACGGAATTAATTGAACAAAACAAACATTTTTGATGTTTATGGGACATATTGGAGTGCCAACAGAAGACGCTCGTCAAAGGTAAGGCATGAATTATATCTTTATTTCTGCGTTTTGTGTCGCGCCTGGAGGGTTGAAATATGATGGTCTGTGTTTGTTTGCTTGGGTGCTATCCTCAGATAATAGCATCGTTTGCTTTCGCCGTAAAGCAAATCTGACACGTTAGCTGGATTCACAACAAGTGTAGCTTTAATGTGGTATATTGTGTGATTTCATGAAAGTCCAATTTTTATAGTAATTTATTTGAATTTGGCGCTCTGCATTTTCACTGGATGTTGGCCAGTTGGGACGCTAGCGTCCCACATATCCCAGAGAGGTTAAAGTGGCTAGAGATTTGAGTCCGTATGTTGGCAGCAGCCACTTAATGTTAGCGATGGCTGTTTAACAGTCTGAGGGCCTTGAGATAGAAGCTGTTTTTCAGTCTCTCGGTCCCAGCTTTGATGCACATGTACTGACCTCTCCTGTTGGATGATAGCGGGGTGAACAGGCAGTGGCTTGGGTGGTTGTTGTCCTTGATGATCTTTTTGGCCTTCCTGTGACATCGGGTGGTGTAGGTGATGCGTTGTGCAAACTTCACTACCCTCTAGAGAGCCCTGCGTTTGTGGGCGGAGCAGTTGCCATACCAGGTGGTGATACAGCCCGACAGGATGCTCTCGATTGTGCATCTGTAAAAGTTTGTGAGTGTTTTTGGTGACAAGCCAAATTTCTTCAGCCTTCAGTGAAGAAGGCGCTGTTGCGTGGGTGGACCATTTCAGTTTGTCCGTGATGTGTACGCCGAAGAACTTAAAACTTTACACCTTCTCCACTACTGTCCAGTCGATGTGGATAGTGGGGTGCTCCCTCTGCTGTTTCCGGAAGTCCACGATCATCTTCTTTGTTTTGTTGACGTTGAGTGTGAGCTTATTTTCCTGACACCACACTCCGAGGGCCCTCACCTCCTCCCTGTAGGCCGTCTCGTCGTTGGTAATCAAGCCTACTACTGTAGTGTCATCTGCAAACTTGCTGATTGAGTTGGAGGCGTGCATGGCCACGCAGTCATGGGTGAACAGGGAGTACAGGAGAGGGCTGAGAACGCACCCTTGTGGGGCCCCAGTGTTGAGGATCAGCGAGATGTTGTTTCCTACCCTCACCCTCACAACCTGGGGGCGGCCCGTCAGAAAGTCCAGGACCCAGTTGCACAGGGCAGGGTCGAGACCCAGGGTCTCGTGCTTAACGACGAGTTTGGAGGGTACTATGGTGTTAAATGCTGAGCTGTAGTCGACAAACAGCATTCTTACATAGGTATTCCTCTTGTCCAGATGGGTTAGGGCAGTGTGCAGTGTGATTGCGATTGTGTCGTCTGTGGACCTATTGGGGCGGTAGGCAAATTGGAGTGGGTTCTAGGTTGTCAGGTAAGGTGGAGGTGATATGATCCTTGAGTAGTCTCTCAAAGCACTTCATGATGACGGAAGTGAGTGCTACGGGGCGATAGTCGTTTAGCTCAGTTACCTTAGCTTTCTTGGGAACAGCAACAATGGTGGCCCTCTTGAAGGTTGGATGGGGAGCGTTGCTGCACAGTTATTTTCAGGTCTCTCCAGAGATGTTTGATTGGGTTCAAGTCCGGACTCTGGCTGGGCCACTCAAGGACATTCAGACTTGTCCCGAATCCATTTCTGCATTGTCTTGGCTGTGTGCTTAAGGTTGTTGTCCTGTTGGAAGGTGAACCTCACCCCAGTCTGAGGTCCTGAGCACTCTGGAGCAGGTTTTCATCAAGGATCTCTCTGTACTTTGCTCCCTTCATCTTTCCCTCGATCCTGACTAGTCTCCAAGTCCCTGCCGCTGAAAAAAATTCCCACAACATGATGCTGCCACCACAATGCTTCACCGTAGGGATGGTGCCAGGTTTCCTCCATACGTGATGCTTGGCTTTCAGGCCAAATAGTAAAGTCTTGATTTCATCAGACCAGAGACGGTTGTTTCTCATGGTCTGAGAGTCCTTTAGGTGGCTTTTGGCAAACTCCAAGCGGGCTTTCATGTGCCTTTTACTGAGGAGTGGCTTCCGTCTGGCCACTACCATAAGGGCTTTCATTTTTGTGGGTCAGCTAAGGAGTATTGGTGTCTCTAAGGGGTCTTTGGCCTGGTTTGCTAACTACCTCTCTCAAAGAGTGCAGTGTATTAAGTCAGAACATCTGCTGTCTCAGCCACTGCCTGTCACCAAGGGAGTACCCCAAGGCTCTTCTCAATTTACATCAACAACATAGTAGGAAGCTCTCCCATCCATTTATATGCAGATGAGATAGTCTTATACTCAGCTGGCCCCTTCCTGAATTTTGTGTTAAACGCTCTACAACAAAGCTTTCTTAGTGTCCAACAAGCTTTCTCTGCCCTTAACCTTGTTCTGAACACCTCTAAAACAAAGATCATGGTAAGAAGAATGCCCCTCTCCCCACCGGTGTGGTTACTACCTCTGAGTGTTTGGAGCTTGAGGTAGTCACCTCAGACAAGTACTTGGGAGTATGGCTAAATGGTACACTGTCCTCTCTGCACATATCAAAGCTGTAGGCTAAAGTTAAATCGAGACTTGGTTTCCTCTATCGTAATCGCTCCTCTTTCCCCCCAGCTGCCTAACTAACCCTGACTCAGATGACATTCCTACCCATGCTAGATTACGGAGAAGTAATTTATAGATCGGCAGATAAGGGTGCTCTCGAGCGGCTAGATGTTCTTTACCATTCGGCCATTAGATTTGTTGCCAATGCTCATTATAGGACACATCACTGCACTCTAAACTTGAAAAAAACAAAAAAACTTGATTTAACTAGGCATGTCAGTTAAGAACAAATTCTTATTTGCAATGACAGCCTACACCAGTCAAACCCAGATGACACTGGGCCGGTTGTGCACCGCCCTATGGGACTCCCAATTACGGCCGGTTGTGATACAGCCTGGATTCGAACCACGGTGTCTGTAGTGACGCCTCTAGCACTGAGATGCAGTGCCTTAGACCGATCGGGAGCCCAAGTCATCTCTGTATACCCGTCGCAAGACCCGCTGGTTGATGCTTATTTATGAAACCCTCTTAGGCCTCACTTCCCCCTATCTGAGATACCTACTGCAGCCCTCATCCTCCACATACAACACCCGTTCTGCCAGTCACATTCTGTTAAAGGTACCCAAAGCACACACATCCCTGGGTCGCTCTTCTTTTCAGTTTGCTGCAGCTAGCGACTGGAACGAGCTGCAACAAACACTCAAACTGTACAGTTTTATCTCCTTCTCTTCATTCAAAGACTCAATCATGGACACTCTTACTGACAGTTGTGGCTGCTTTGCGTGATATATTGTTGTCTTGCCTTTGTGCTGTTATCTGTGCCCAATAATGTTTGTACCATGTTTTGTGCTGCTACCATGTTGTGCTGCTGCCATGTTGTTGCCATGTGGTGCTGCTACCACACAGTGTTGTCATGTGTTGCTGCCATGCTATGTTGTTTTCTTAGGTCCCTCTTTACGTAGTGTTGTGATGTGTGTTTTGACCTATTTTTTATATATTTTATAAATCCCAGCCCCCATCTTGGCAGGAGGCCTTTTGCCTTTTGGTGGGCCGTCATTGTAAATAAGAATTTGTTCTTAACTGACTTGTCTAGTTAAATTAAGGTAAAGTGCTGGTGGAGTAGGTTCTCCCATCTCCACAGTGGAACTCTGTAGCTCTGTCAGAGTGACCTTTGGGAACTTGGTCACCTCCCTGACCTAGGCCCTTCTCCCCGATTGCTCAGTTTGGCCGTGTGGCCAGCTCTAGAAAGAGTCTTAGTGGTTCCAAACTTATTCTGTTTGGGGTTCTTCAATGCTGCAGAATATTTTGGGGTACCCTTCCCCAGTTCTGTGCCTCGACATGATCCTCTCGGAGCTCTATGGACAATTCCTTCGACCTCATGGCTTGGTGTAAATGCGTTTTATTTTTTTAATATTTTTTTTACATTTGCAAACATTTCTAGAAACCTGTTTTCGCTTTGTCATTATGGAGTATTGTGTGTAGATTGGTGAGGAAAAAATATGATTAAATCAATTTTAGAATAAGGCTGTTGTAACGGCTGTCGCTCTCCTCATCCTCGGATGAGGTGAGGAGAGAAGGATCTTCAGACCAAAACGCAGCTTCAGGGAAATAAGCCATCTTTATTATAAATACGACGGCAACAAGAAACAAAACAAAACACTTTCAAAACTACAAAACAAGAAAACGACGTAGACGACAAAACCTGAACATGAACTTACTTAACTGAAACGTAAAACTCACGGACAGGAAACAGACTACATCGAAATGAAACAAACCGAAACCAGTCCCGTGTGGCGCAACGACATACACAAACACAGGAGACAATCACCCACCAACAAACAGTGAGAATGCCCTACCTAAATATGACTCTTGATTAGAGAAAAACGCAAACCACCTGCCTCTAATCAAGAGCCATACCAGGCAAACCAAAACCAACATAGAAACGAATAACATAGACTGCCCACCCAAAACACATGCCCTGACCATAAACACATAAAAACAACATAAAACAGGTCAGGACTGTTACAGTACCCCCCCCTCAAGATGCGCACGCCGGGCGCACAAGCACAAAGTCCAGGGGAGGGTCCGGGTGGGCAGTTGACCACGGTGGTGGTTCCGGCTCAGGACGCTGTCCCCATACCACCATAGTCCATCCTAACTTCCTCCCTCCAAGAATGTCCACCGTCTTTTGACCCCCACAAAATCCCCTTAACAACATATCTAATAAGGACAACACCGGGACAGAGAGATAAATCAAGACAGAGGGATAGATAAGAATATAGAAGTAGATAAAGATAGAGAGGGAGATCAGGATAGAGGGGCAACTCCGGACTGAAAGGCAGCTCCGGACAGAGAGACAGCTCTGGACTGATGGGCAGTTCTGGGTATCTAGCCTTTTCAGGCTGAAGGGCAGCTCATGGCTGACTGACGACTCTCGACGCTCATGGCAGGCTGACGGCTCTCGACGCTCATGGCAGGCTGACGGCTCTCGACGCTCATGGCAGGCTGACGGCTCTCGACGCTCATGGCAGGCTGACGGCTCTCGACGCTCATGGCAGGCTGACGGCTCTCGACGCTCATGGCAGGCTGACGGCTCTCGACGCTCATGGCAGGCTGACGGCTCTCGACGCTCATGGCAGGCTGACGGCTCTCGACGCTCATGGCGCTCTGACGGCTCTGGCTGCTCATGGCGCTCTGACGGCTCTGGCTGCTCATGGCGCTCTGACGGCTCTGGCTGCTCATGGCGCTCTGACGGCTCTGGCTGCTCATGGCGCTCTGACGGCTCTGGCTGCTCATGGCGCTCTGACGGCTCTGGCTGCTCATGGCGCTCTGACGGCTCTGGCTGCTCATGGCTCGCTGGCGGCTCTGGCAGATCCTGTCTGGTTGGCGGCTCTGGCAGATCCTGTCTGGTTGGCGGCTCTGGCAGATCCTGTCTGGTTGGCGGCTCTGGCAGATCCTGTCTGGTTGGCGGCTCTGGCAGATCCTGTCTGGTTGGCGGCTCTGGCAGATCCTGTCTGGTTGGCGGCTCTGGCAGATCCTGTCTGGCTGACGGCTCTAGCGGCTCCTGTCTGGCTGACGGCTCTAGCGGCTCCTGTCTGGCTGACGGCTCTGTAGGCTCATGGCAGACGGGCGGCTTTGCAGGCTCATGGCAGACGGGCGGCTTTGCAGGCTCCTGGCAGACGGATGGCTCAGACGGCGCTGGGGAGACGGATGGCTCAGATGGCGCTGGGGAGACGGATGGCTCAGATGGCGCTGGGGAGACGGATGGCTCAGATGGCGCTGGGGAGACGGATGGCTCAGATGGCGCTGGGGAGACGGATGGCTCAGATGGCACTGGGGAGACGGATGGCTCTGGCCGGATATGGCGCACTGTAGACCTGGTGCGTGATGCCGGAACTGGAGGCACCGTGCTAATGACAAGCACCTTCCTACTAGTGCGGGGAGCAGGGACAGGGCACACTGTATTCTCAAAGCCTACTCTATCCCTGATGCGTGGTACCGGCACTGGTGACACCGGGCTGAGGACAAGCACATCAGGATTAGTAGGGGGAGAAGATACAGTGGGTTCAGGGCTCTGGAGACGCACAGGTAGCTTAGTGCGTGGGGCCGGAACTGGAGGCACCGGGCTAGATACACGCACTACAGGGAGAGTGCGTGGAGGAGGAACAGGGCTCAGGATACGCACTGGTAGCCTAGTGCGTAGTGTAGACACTGTAGGTACTAGGCTGGGGCGGGGAGGTGGTGCCGGAAATACCGGACCGTGGAGGCGTACTGGCACTCTTGAGCATTGAGCTTGCCCAACCTTACCTGGTTGAATACTCCCGGTTGCCCGACCAGTGCGGGGAGGTGGAATAACCCGCACCGGGCTATGTAGGCGAACCGGGGAAACCATGCGTAAGGCAGGTGCCATGTATGCCGGCCCGAGGAGACGCACTGGAGACCAGACGCGTTGAGCCGGCCTCATGACACCTGGCTCAATACTCAATCTAGCCCTACCAGTGCGGGGAGGTGGAATAACCCGCACTGGGCTATGCACTCGTACAGGAGACACCGTGCGCTCTACTGCGTAACACGGCGCCTGCCCGTACTCCCGCTCTCCACGGTAAGCCTGGGAAGTGGGCGCAGGTCTCCTACCTGCCCTTGGCCCACTATCTCCTAGCCCCCCCCCAAGAAATTTTTGGGAATTACTCACGGGCTTTTTTGGCTTCCGTGCCAGACGCGTTCCCTCATAGCTCCGGTTCCTCTCCCAGGTAGCCTCTGCTCTCCTCAATGCCTCCACCTGTTCCCATGGGAGGCGATCCCTCCCAGCCAGGATCTCCTCCCAAGTGTAGCAACCCTTTCCATCCAAAACATCGTCCCATGTCCATTGCTCCTTTCTCTCCTGTCCCTTACTCCGTTTCGTTTTCCCTTGCCGCTTGGTCTTAGCGTGTTGGTGGGTGATTCTGTAACGGCTGTCGCTCTCCTCATCCTCGGATGAGGTGAGGAGAGAAGGATCTTCAGACCAAAACGCAGCTTCAGGGAAATAAGCCATCTTTATTATAAATACGACGGCAACAAGAAACAAAACAAAACACTTTCAAAACTACAAAACAAGAAAACGACGTAGACGACAAAACCTGAACATGAACTTACTTAACTGAAACGTAAAACTCACGGACAGGAAACAGACTACATCGAAATGAAACAAACCGAAACCAGTCCCGTGTGGCGCAACGACATACACAAACACAGGAGACAATCACCCACCAACAAACAGTGAGAATGCCCTACCTAAATATGACTCTTGATTAGAGAAAAACGCAAACCACCTGCCTCTAATCAAGAGCCATACCAGGCAAACCAAAACCAACATAGAAACGAATAACATAGACTGCCCACCCAAAACACATGCCCTGACCATAAACACATAAAAACAACATAAAACAGGTCAGGACTGTTACAGCTGTAATGTAACAGAATGTGGAAAAAGTCAAGGGGTCTGAATACTTTCCGAATGCACTGTTTTTCCAAACCCACACAAAGTAGGCTATTTGATTGACAATGATTCTTACTTCTGTAACAAAGTAAAAATTCAAACAACTATTCAGAGACTATTTAAAAATGTAGGTAACTTCTCTCATTAAGTTTGAGTACAGACCAGGCCTGACACGAAATGTAGAAATAGTAGCCTACTTTGACAACAATTCAGTGAATAAAACAATTATTAGATAGAGACAGATGAAGAGAGAAGGTACAAAACACAACAACTGATCAGAGACCAGTTTTAAAAAGTACACAATTTCCCTGATAGATTTGTAGGTCATATTTCACACTGTCACTTTAGTGTTTTCGTTTAGCCTACAACATGTCATGGAACTTCTGGAAGCACGGCCCCATCCTGCAAAGGGGCACAGAACACGTAGAGCACCCAAAGGTGGTTTCTACAAATCTCCCACTCTTTGCCCTTCGTCCACTATGGATGCACATTACACACCCTCTCTTGTGCCCTTCAAACTTGCCTTGCTTCCATATGAGTTACAACTCGGTCCACACGCCCTGGTGCCACACTCCTGGCTCCCCTCTTCCTGTCACTGTAGTCATATCACAAAGTGAAAGCACAAGCTGCATTTTGAATGCCTTTAGGGACCAGTGTCTGCCGATTCTGGGAAGGGGACTTTGCAGGGTCCCCCACACAATGTCCGCATTTATGATGGAAATGTTGAGCATTCCACAAAACACATACTTCCATTTTTTTCCTGTGTCTTCAACATTGTAATAGCTCCTCAGATGGTCAAGCTGGTCAACCCCCCCATTAACAGATATTAGTTCCTACCACTTTTAAAAACAACTCCTCTTCCTTCTCTCCCTCCTCCTCTCCTCTGCTTTCTCCCCCTCTCCATCTGCTTCCTCCTCTCCCTCCTCTTTCTCATCCCCCCTCTTCCTCTCTCTCTTCATCACCCTCTCCCTCTGCTTCCTCCTCTCCCTCCTCGTCCTCCTCCCCCTCTGCTTCCTCTTCCTCCCCTTCCTCCTCCTCCCTCCTGCTTCCCCTTCCTCTTCCTCCCACTCTCCCTCTGTTTCCTCCTCTCCTTCCTCTTTCACCCCCTCTCCCTCTGCTTCCTCCTCTCCCTCCTCCTCTTCCTCTCCATGTTCATCTTCCTCCACTCTCATCTCACTCCTCTTCCCTCTACTCTCCCTCCCCTTCACTCTCCTCTTCCTCTCCCTCCACTCTCATCTCCCTCCTCTTCACTCTCCCCTTCCTCTCCTCTCCCTACTCTCCTCTTCCTCTCTCCCCCCACTCTCCTCGCGCCACTCCTCCCTCCTCGCTCCCCATCTCTGTCCCTCCAATCATCTCTAACTCCTCTTCCTCCCTGCCTTTTGCTGCTGAGCCCCGACTCTCCACATCACTTCCCTCCAATTATCTCTAACTCCTCTTCCCCTCTGCCTTTTGCTGCTGAGCCCTGACTCTCCACATCACTTCCCTCGCTTCACTGACCTAGAGGAACAGAGTAACAGAGGGAGAGGGGCAGCAAATAGGATACAATTGTGGTCAGGAACATAATCTCTCCCTCTCACACTGTCACTCTCTTCCTTCCTCTCTTTCTTTTTCTCATCCAGTCACAAAATAAGGGGTTTCCATAATATATTGTGTGATACTGTTACACGCTTCCCATTCCACCCCCTCCCCCACATACGACTAATACAATTTGAAACACACACACACACTCTGTCTCCTGCTCGCTCTCTCACTCTCACTTTTTCTCCTCCAATCAACTCTTGCTTTCTTGCCTGACAGACTACAGAGATTGCCAAAGTTAGCTGATTAGTTACGAAGCTGGGACAGTTTCCAAATGAATTGCATCAGTAGAAACAGGACAAAACAAGCAACTTCTTAGCTGGCTATGTAAACAAATATCAAACTTAATATCATATGAGCTCCACTGCGCAGGCATCTACCCTAACACGACAGCTAAGCTGTCAAACAATAGCAATACTAGGCAATGTATAGCCAATGAATATCTGCACCTAGCAAACATGACAAACCATAACCTAAGCCCAACAGACAAACACAAATGACTCTAACCTTCATGTTGGTGGCTAGATAGCTGGTTGTCTGTATGGCTAGCTAGTGAATGTGACTGCTGGGTTTGACGCTTCGTGAGCGCAGCCCAAATTTACCGCTACACACAACTTTTCTTTCCTGACAGACTAACATTAACTGGCTAGCTAGCTATAGCAAGCAGCTTGGGTCTTTACCATATGAATTACTGTTAGAACCAAGACAAAGCAGTTAATTTTGCGATATTGACGCAAATGATTGTTCGAAAAACAAGGCCGTTCGTAGTAATTTAAAGAAAGTCAGTCGATTAATATATTAAAGACAACTTTCATTCAACTACAATATGACTGTACATCCAGCATACAGCACATACACTTATTGTTATGGAGCCAACTAGCCAGACTACCCCAAAACCTAGGAGCAATCATTCACTTATCAAGCATACCGGCACTCTCAGCACCTGACCCAGTTGCTGCCACCTTAGCAAAAACATAGCCAGAAATACTTCTGCATAAGTCAGAAAAAATAATATACGTTTGCGCAAACTGTTTCAACTGGGAAGCGTGGGACAGGCTTTACCTACCAGAAGAGACTGGTGGGAGGAGCTATGAGGATGGGCTTATTGTAATGGATGGAATGGTATAAATGGACATAGACAAACAAGTGGTTTCCATATGATTTAAACCATTCCATTTATTCCTTTCCAGCCACTACATCCTCCTATAGCTCCAACTCCCCAGTCTCCTCTGTTACCTACCTATTCCTAACAATTATCCTAAACTTTAAAATGTTAAAGTTGTGAGGGTGAAATAGTGAAATGATTAATTAATTATCTACCAGGAAGTGTTCTGAGTAAACGCACCACAAAAATAAGACAATTATGCAAAAATGTAGAATTGGGAACATTATTTTATTCACCATTTTTCATACAACATCTGAGCATATTACATGGACATGTTATCCATGATTCGCCTCATGCTCATGAACCTCATGCCGCCGCTCATGCCTCCCATTCCCATGCCCATCTGACTGAAGCTCTTGTACTCTCCAGGCCGCATGTACATCTGCCTGCCTCTGTAGTGGGGCTGCTCGTACATCAGCCAGTGGCCGTCCATCACGTTGCAGGACTGGCAGTCAGACATACGGTAACGGACATGGATGGAGTCACAGTCGTCCGTCATCTCGTGCATCTGACCTCCGAAGTTCTCCCTCTCGTAGATCCTCATCCTGAAGTTTCCTTTGTGCTGTCAGGAGCAAAACAATGATTCGACGAGTCAGAATTATATATAAATGTTTAAAATATGAGAATACAACCATTAAAACACCCTACTGTAATGTACTGGCTATTACTACAGGCAGGGAGAGGCCAGCAGGGCCTCTTAGGGGGGCAATGGGCCTCTTGTGGAATGGGGAAATAAAGCATCATTGTTAACTCGCACTATTGAGTGGCGTCCGCTCTCTCCACCTACCATGGGGATCATGCGGCAGGACCTGATGCAGTCGTTCATTCCCATTCCCATGCGCTGGTAGTCAGGGTACTCGCCCCTCCTCATGAAGTACTGGTTTCCCATGTAGTTGTTGCGATCGTAGACCATGAAGCAACCGCTGTCAACCCTGCAGGAGTGACACCTGCTCAGGAAGGAGGACATGTCAGAGCAGTCCTGGCTGGTCTCATAGGAACGACCCTGGAAGTTCCTGTCCTCGTAGAAGGTGATCTGTAAACACAAAAGTAATATATACTATATTATGGAAAAATTTATAGAAATATATGAATTTGCAGATACAAGTTGCTTTATAACTAGAATTGCTACATGCTCCTAAAATGCTATATTATTATAGGTGATGCTAAATAATCGGTTAACAATAAAAAATAAAAATAAATGTTTGTAGGAAGAAACAACACTATAAGGAAGTTGAAAAGAAGCCTCACTTTATAAAAGTGAACTATCAGGTAAAAATTGTGATTCACTTAACCAGCCACTATTCAGACACTGGTGAATTAAAACACGTAGAGTGAATTAAAACACGTAGAGTGTGGGATGAAACATTCACTTACTTTGCCCATCATGATTGCGGTTGTTCCTGAGAGCTGTGCTGCTGCTACACTGAAGTTCTGCCTGTTTTAGCCTTTACCTTTATACCTGACTATAGTCAAAGAATCTGTGGCATCCCATTGTGTAAAGCCCTGACCTAGCAACATGGTATAGAGGCCTGCAGAGTGCTAGAAGACTTTAGAATGGGTTGTTCCATTGAGCAGTCAATACAAATGATCTTTTTGAAGAAGTATACAATAGTCTCTTTGACATGTTTCAAAACCACACTAGGTAGTATTCACTGTACAGTAAAAGGGCTCTTTTGGTTTAGTTTGTTTTAATGTGATGATCACACCATCAGTCTATAGAAACAGCTACTATTTTGGTTTCACGTTTGGCAACTGTGTATATAGGTTTATTAATAATGTGTTAATTAAGAAGTAGGTGTACCTTGTCTGCAGGTACCAAGTAAAGGTTTATCAAGATTGTTACTCTTTTGGCAGTTCAGTGGGTCCACTTCAGCAGTACTTCATTAGTGGCAATAAATAGTAAACTGTCATTTCAAACGTTACCATGGCAACACACTGACACACATTATTACTATGAGAGACCATCATTCATCCTAAGCCATGATTATTCACTGTCTGCCCCTAGCAAACACCAGGTACACACACACACACACACACACACACACACACACACACACACACACACACACACACACACACACACACACACACACACACACACACACACACACACACACACACACACACACACACACACACACACACACACACACACACACACACACACACACACACACACACACACACACACACACAACACGCATACCAGCATTTCACTACATTCACAATAGTGATTTGATTTATTGTATTCTACTTAGCCATTTACTGTCATTATTGAAAGAGATTGTGATATCTCACATCTCAAAATAGGGCTACTTAATGTTAGATCCCTCACTTCCAAGGCAGTTATAGTCAATGAACTAATCACTGATCATAATCTTGATGTGATTGGCCTGACTGGTTACACTAGTGACTATATCCCCCGTGCATCCAGCAAAAGTGGAGGTGTTGCTATCATTTACGATAGCAAATGTCGATTTACAAAAAAAAAACAGACGTTTTCGTCTTTTGAGCTTCTAGTCATGAAATCTATGCAGCCTACTCAATCACTTTTTATAGCTACTGTTTACAGGGCTCCTGGGCCATATACAGCGTTCCTCACTGAGTTCCCTGAATTCCTATCGGACCTTGTAGTCATAGCAGATAATATTCACATTTTTTATTCATATTCACATGGAAAAGTCCACAGACCCCACTCCAAAAGGCTTTCGGAGCCATCATCGACTCGGGTTTTGTCCAACATGTCTCCGGACCTACTCACTGCCACAGTCAAAATCTGGACCTAGTTTTGTCCCGTGGAATAAATGTTGTGGATCTTAATGTTTTTCCTCATAATCCTGGACTATCGGACCACCATTTTATTATGTTTGCAATCGCAACAAATAATCTGCTCAGACCTCAACCAAGGATCATCAAAAGCCATGCTTTAAATTCTCAGGCAACCCAAAGATTCCTAGACGCCCTTCCAGATTCCTTCCACCTACCCAAGGACGTCAGAGTACAAAAATCAGTTAACCACCTAACTGAGGAACTCAATTTAACCTTGCGTAATACCCTAGATGCAGTCGCACCCCTAAAAACAAAAAACATTTGTCATAAAATACTAGCTCCCTGGTATACAGAAAATACCCGAGCTCTGAAGCAAGCTTCCAGAAAATTGGAACGGAAACGTCGCTACACCAAACTGGAAGTCTTCCGACTAGCTTGGAAAAACAATACCGTGCAGTATCGAAGAGCCCTCACTGCTGCTCGATCATCCTATTTTTCCAACTTAATTGAGGAAAATAAGAACAATCTAAAATGTATTTTTGATACTGTCGCAAAGATAACTAAAAAGCAGCATTCCCCAAGAGAGGATGGCTTTCACTTCAGCAGTGATAAATTCATGAACTTCTTTGACGAAAAGATCAAGATCATTAGAAAGTAAATTACAGACTTCTCGCTACCAGGAGACAGGCCAGTACATCAGGAGACGTGGAGGAGGCCGTAGGAGGGCAACAACCCAGCAGCAGGATCGCTACCTCCGCCTTTGTGCAAGGAGGAGCAGGAGGAGCACTGCCAGAGCCCTGCAAAATGACCTCCAGCAGGCTAAAAAATGTGCATGTGTCAGCATATGGTCTCACAAGGGGTCTGAGGATCTCATCTCGGTACCTAATGGCAGTCAGGCTACCTCTGGCGAGCACATGGAGGGCTGTGCGGCCCCACAAAGAAATGCCACCCCACACCATGACTGACCCACCGCCAAACCGGTCATGCTGGAGGATGTTGCAGGCAGCAGAACGTTCTCCACGGCGTCTCCAGACTCTGTCACGTCTGTCACATGTGCTCATGTGCTCAGTGAACCTGCTTTCATCTGTGAAGAGCACAGGGCGCCAGTGGCGAATTTGCCAATCTTGGTGTTCTCTGGCAAATGCCAAACGTCCTGCACGGTGTTGGGCTGTAAGCACAACCCCCACCTGTGGACGTCGGGCCCTCATACCACCCCCATGGAGTCTGTTTCTGACCGTTTGAGCAGACACATGCACATTTGTGGCCTGCTGGAGGTCATTTTGCAGGGCTCTGGCAGTGCTCCTCCTTGCACAAAGGCGGAGGTAGCGGTCCTGCTGCTGGGTTGTTTCCCTCCTACGGCCTCCTCCACGTCTCCTGATGTACTGGCCTGTCTCCTGGTAGTGTCTCCATGCTCTGGACACTACGCTGACAGACACAGCAAACCTTCTTGCCACAGCTCGCATTGATGTGCCATCCTGGATGAGCTGCACTACCTGAGCCACTTGTGTGGGTTGTAGACTCCGTCTCATGCTACCACTAGAGTGAAAGCACCGCCAGCATTCAAAAGTGACCAAAACATCAGCCAGGAAGCATAGGAACTGAGAAGTGGTCTGTGGTCACCACCTGCAGAACCACTCCTTTATTGGGAGTGTCTTGCTAATTGCCTATAATTTCCACCTTTTGTCTATTCCATTTGCACAACAGCATGTGAAATGTATTGTCAATCGATGTTGCTTCCTAAGTGGACAGTTTGATTTCACAGAAGTGTGATTGACTTGGAGTTACATTGTGTTGTTTAAGTGTTCCCTTTATTTTTTTGAGCAGTGTATATCTCTTGACACATTGATGAAAACAATCCTGGCCTCTAAACCTTCAAGCTGCATACTGGACCCTATTCCAACTAAACTACTGAAAGAGCTGCTTGCTGTGCTTGGCCCTCCTATGTTGAACATAATAAACGGCTCTCTATCCACCGGATGTGTATCAAACTCACTAAAAGTGGCAGTAATAAAGCCTCTCTTGAAATAGCCGAACCTTGACCCAGAAAATATTAAAAACTATCGGCCAATATTGAATCTCCCATTCCTCTAAAAAAAATTGGAAAAAGCTGTTGCACAGCAACTCATGCCTTCCTGAAGACAAACAATGTATATGAAATGCTTCAGTCTGGTTTTAGACCCCATCATAGCACTGCGACTGAACTTGTGAAGGTGGTAAATGACCTTTTAATGGCGTCAGACCGAGGCTCTGCATCTGTCCTCATATTCCTTGACCTTAGTGCTGCTTTAAATACCATCGATCACCACATTCTTTTGGAGAGATTGGAAACCCAAATTGGTCTACACGGACAAGTTATCTGTCGGAAAGATATCAGTTTGTCTCTGTAGATGGTTTGTCCTCTGACAAATCAACTGTAAATGTCGGTGTTTCTCATGTCTCCGTTTTAGGACCACTATTGTTTTCACTATATATTTTACCTCTAGGTGAGGTCATTCAGAAACATAATGTTAACTTTCACTGCTATGCGGATGACACACAGCTGTACATTTCAATGAAACATGGTGAAGCCTCAAAATTGCCCTCACTGGAAGCCTGTGTTTCAGACAATAGAAGTGGATTTCGACAAATTTTCAAATGTTTAACTCAAAACAGAGGTGCTAGTTCTAGGTCCCAAGAAACAAAGAGATCTTCTGTTGAATCTGACAATTAATCTTGATGGTTGTACAGTCGTCTAAAATAAAACTGTGAAGGACCTTGGCGTTACTCTGGACCCTGATCTCTCTTTTGATGAACATATCAAGACTGTTTCAAGGACAGCTTTTTTCCATCTACCTGACATTGCAAAAATCAGAAACTTTGTCCAAAAATGATGCAGAAATATTCATCCATGCTTTTGTCACTTCTAGGTTAGACTACCGCATGCTCTACTTTCCGGCTACCCGGATAAAGCACAAAATAAACTTTAGTTAGTGCTAAACACAGCTGCTACAATCTCGACTAGATCTTGACTAGGAAAATGAGATTATATTACTCCAGTGCTAGCCTCTCTACACTGACTTCATGTTAAGGCTAGGGCTGATTTCAAGGTTTTACTGCTAACCTACAAAGCATTACATGGGCTTGCTCCTACCTATCTTTCCGATCATACCTACACATACACTACGGTCACAAGACGCAGGCCTACTTACTGTCCTTAGAATTTCTAAGCAAACAGCTGGAGGCAGGGCTTTCTCCAATAGAGCTCCGTTTATATGGAATGGTCTGCCTATCCATGTGAGAGATGCAGACTCGGTCTCGCCCTTTAAGTCTTTATTGAAGTCTCATCTCTTCAGTAGGTCCTATGATTGAGTGTAGTCTGGCCCAGGAGTGTGAAGGTGAATGGAAAGGCACTGGAGCAACGAACCGCCCTTGCTGTTTCTGCCTGGCCGATTCCTCTCGCTCCACTGGGATTCTCTGCCTCAAACCCTATTACAGGGGCTGAGTCACTGGCTTACTGGTGCTCTTCCATGCCGTCCCTAGGAGGGGTGCGTCACTTGAGTGGGTTGAGTCACTGACGTGATCTTCCTGTCCGGGTTGGTGCCCCCCCCATTGGGTTTGTGCCGTGGGGGAGATCTTCGTGGGCTATACTCTGCCTTGTCTCAGGATAGTAAGTTGGTGGTTGAAGATATCCCTTTAGTGGTTGCTTGTTTGGCCCTGTCCGGGGGTATCGTTGGACGGGGCCACAGTGTCTCCAAACCCCTCCTGTCTCAGCCTCCAGTATTTATGCTGCAATAGTTTATCTGTCGGAGGGCTAGGGTCAGTCTGTTATATCTGGAGTATTTCTCCTGTCTTATCTGGTGTCCTGTGTGAACTTAAGTATGCTCTCTCTAATTCTCTTTCATTCTTTCTTTCTTCTTTCTTTCTTTTTCGGAGGACCTGAGCCCTAGGACCATGCCTCAGGACTACCTGGCCTGAGGACTCCTTGCTGTCCCCAGTCCACCTGGCCGTGCTGCTGCCCCAGTTTCAACTGTTCTGCCTGCGGCTATGGAACCCTGACCTGTTCACTGGATGTGCTACCTTGTCCCAGACCTGCTGTTTTCAACTCTCTAGAGACAGCAAGAGCGGTAGAGATACTCTGAATGATCGGCTATGAAAAGCCAACTGACATTTACTCCTGAGGTGCTGACCTGTTGCACCCTCTACAACCACTGTGATTATTATTATTTGACCCTGCTGGTCATCATGTACTAATATAATCTCTACCTGGCACAGCCAGAAGAGGACTGGCCACCCCTCATAGCCTGGTTCCTCTCTAGGTTTCTTCCTAGGTTCCGGCCTTTCTAGGGAGTTTTTCCTAGCCACCGTGCTTCTACACCTGCATTGCTTGTTGTTTGGGGTTTTAGGCTGGGTTTCTGTACAGTACTTTGTGACATCAGCTGATGTAAGAATGGCTTTATAAATAAAGCATTTGATTGATTGATTGATTGATTGATTGATTGATTGATTGACTGACTTTGTGTTCGTATTCTTATCTTTCATTATTTATTCTTGTTGTTGCATTGTCGAGAAGAAACATGCAAGTAAGCATTTCATTGGACGATGTATTCCATGCGTACAGTATCCCGTACATACGACTAATACAATTTGAAACACACACACACACACACATACTCACTCACTCACTCACTCACTCACTCACTCACTCACTCACTCACTCACTCACTCACTCACTCACTCACTCACTCACTCACTCACTCACTCACTCACTCACTCACTCACTCACTCACTCACTCACTCACTCACTCACACACACACACACATACACACACACACACGCACACTCACTCACACACTCTGTCTCTTGCTCACTCTCGCTTTTTCTCCTCCAATCAACTCTTGCTTTCTTGCCTGACAGACTACAGAGATTGCCAAAGTTAGCTGATTAGTTACAAAGCTGGGACAGTTTCCAAATGACATACATACATACATACATACATACATACATACATACATACATACATACATACATACATACATACATACATACATACATACATACATACATACATACATACATACATACATACATACATACATACATACATACATACATACATACACACACACACTCACACATACACGAGTAGCAGGAGGATTACCCAGAGGTAACTGTGCCTGAGATAATCAGCAAATCAGCTTTCTGCGTTCTCCGTTATTGCACAGCACTGCTGGGACCTCCAAAGGATTTCACGTTAGCCTTCAATTTAATTAGAATGTCTTGATTTGTCACACTTGGAACGTGCATCCCTTCTCGGAGCAATCCGACCGGAAACTCAAACTCAACTGTTTTCTTTTCACTCATTTTAAGAATGAATTATTCACTGTGGGAACCAAGGAAATATAACATTCTAGCGAATCAGGGGTGTAGTCAGAGTGACACTTGAACCTGCTCAGGATAGAACTTGCAAAGATACAGTCTATATCCTGCATGACCTAAGACCATGTTTGAGATATGAAAATATTGATATTTTTGTGGGTATCTCGCTCATGATGCAGACAGTCCTGTATGTATACTGTATAGAGAAATAAAGGAAGGAAATCTCTGTGTCAGTATACTGGATGTGTTATTTCCAGCCAGTTTTACCAGTGAGATGCGTAGTATGTTCAGTGACGTGTATTCATGGGTGCCAAGGGAAGCCAGGCTTCCCCCAAAAAATGACCAAAAACAAACAAACAAAAATACATATAAAATAATCGGTGGTCAATTCGCAAAAGGCTCACCGGAGAAATAATCCGAGCAAGCAAAACAGCGCCCCTCTGTCTCTCTACTTGTACGCCGTCTATCTGATGCTGTCTGGTCCAAACAAGTATGACATTGTTGCCGCCCGTAGCATTGAATGGAATGCAAGGGAAGCCAGCAAGCATTTGGAGTCCCTTGACAAAAAAAGTATAACAAATTAGCAAATCGGCATTGAGCTACACTGAACGAGCTCAACTGTGAATAGTCCTGGCGCACCAACAAAAAAGTGTAAAGAGAAGCCAGCTTGGATTTTGGTGTCACTCCTAGCAAATCACATTGAGAGCATACGTCATTGACAGAAACAACTTGAATTGTTGCATCTCATTGTGTTGTTGTCCTCCGGTGGCTAGCTAGCTAGCTAAAATTGTCCCTTTCCTAAATTAGCCATGGATGGAGATAGGGATTTGAACTTGTGGTTGTACTTAATTCTCTGTACTGGCCGATGATTATAACTGCGATTCTGATCCAACCATTAATTCATACATTGTTGTGCTCCTGGCCTGACAGGATGTAAATTCAATATGTAGATAAATGTAGAAGATTAATGTTAACTAGCTAACGTCGTCCATGAAAGGAAGTTAGGCTAGCGAGCGAGCATTTTAGCCAGGTAGCCTAGGACAACAAAAATGTAAGTGTGTACTGTATGACAGAGTGAAAGACGGTTTAGTCAACGTGAAAGAGAGGAGGATGGCATTGGCGTTTCTCAACAAGTAGGGTGAGTCAACATATTTTTAGACTTGCATGAATGCGCACACACACACGCACAAACACACAGAAATGAAAACCATTTACAGTCACATCCTATTTAGCTTACGTTGATTGGACTAAATCGTTTTTGGTATCTTTTAGTTGTCACTGTATTAGACAAAGCAGAGGTGATGTTGAAGTTGAAATGGTGCTGGAATAGTGGAGGCAGCTCCTGTTTTCTTTGCAACTTGCAGTAACTCTCTGTGGTTCTAAATCAATAGTTGTTTTGCGGCCTGAAAATGTTGGAAACATGAACTTGCTTGACCGTGCTGTAGGACATGTAACTGTCTGTTACATGCAATATGCTTGTGGACTGAACCGGACAGAGGTTGCTATCCGGTTTTGTGACGAACCAAATGTGTGGTTGAATTTATTCTGTTACTGTGTTTTATTTTGCCAGCCTTTAGATCACAGTCGCAAGTTATATGAACTAACAGGTTATAGAGAAAACAACCAATTATCACAACACATAGGTTGTAATGTGTCTTTTAGTGTTTTAACCCACGCAGTGCTACTGAGTGTTTTAACCCACGCAGTGCTACTGAGTGTTTTAACCCACGCAGTGCTACTGAGTGTTTTAACCCACGCAGTGCTACTGAGTGTTTTAACCCACGCAGTGCTACTGAGTGTTTTAACCCACGCAGTGCTACTGAGTGTTTTAACCCACGCAGTGCTACTGAGTGTTTTAACCCACGCAGTGCTACTGAGTGTTTTAACCCACGCAGTGCTACTGAGTGTTTTAACCCACGCAGTGCTACTGAGTGTTTTAACCCACGCAGTGCTACTGAGTGTTTTAACCCACGCAGTGCTACTGAGTGTTTTAACCCACGCAGTGCTACTGAGTGTTTTAACCCACGCAGTGCTACTGAGTGTTTTAACCCACGCAGTGCTACTGAGTGTTTTAACCCACGCAGTGCTACTGAGTGTGTCTGCTTCTTTAGCTACACAGCTGTGTGGTGACACTGATAAAGAACAGAGAGGATCTCTTCTGATCACAGCTTCTTAACGATTCACATCACTCACACACCTGTCACACACACCAGACAGATAGAAGACAGAGGAGGAGAAGGGGAAACAAGATATAGAGAAGAGGAAGAAGGTCAAGGAGACTAGGAGACTAGGAGACTAGGAGAGAGAAGTACAGCATGCTGAGAGGAGAGTACGGGGGAGATTAAACTAAAGAAGCAGAGAAGGAAAGAGAGATTTGCTTAGTCATACTGATGTATTGGTCTGAGACAGACTGCAATAGGACTCTCTATGGCCATGGCCCCTTGGTTTCACCTGGGGAGACCCTAGAGGACTTGTAGCTGTTTGAAGGAGCTGAGATGATGTCAGGATACGAGATTGCAAGAGAGCAAGATGGGTAAAACTGAACAGTAACTATGTAGTACTTGGTGAAATGGGGACTGCAGACTGAAACACTAGCAAACAGACAGCATGTCCTTGGAAGACTAGCATCTGTGTCCTTTTGGTCTACAGACCATCTATCTGACTGTGTATTTTTGGTCTACAAACCATCTATCTGACTGTGTCTTTTTGGTCTACAGACCATCTATCTGACTGTGTCTTTTTGGTCTACAGTCCTTGGAAGACTAGCATCTGTGTCCTTTTGGTCTACAGACCATCTATCTGACTGTGTATTTTTGGTCTACAAACCATCTATCTGACTGTGTCTTTTTGGTCTACAGACCATCTATCTGACTGTGTCTTTTTGGTCTACAGACCATCTATCTGACTGTGTCTTTTTGGTCTACAGTCCTTGGAAGACTAGCATCTGTGTCCTTTTGGTCTACAGACCATCTATCTGACTGTGTCTTTTTGGTCTACAGACCATCTATCTGACTGTGTCTTTTTGGTCTACAGTCCTTGGAAGACTAGCATCTGTGTCTTTTTGGTCTACAAACCATCTATCTGACTGTGTCCTTTTGGTCTACAAACCATCTAGTTGACTGTGTCTTTTTGGTCTACAAACCATCTGACTTCTAACATCTATATTTTCACCTTAAAGAACAAGGAGTTAGCTAAGCAGATAGAAGAAGAGAAGGATTTGCCCCTGACCTCGCAGGAAGTAATTAAAGTGAATTACGCCAGGCTCCTAGTTTTAATTTCAGCCTGGCACTTTGTCACTCTCTCCATCCCTCCATCCTTTCGTAAGAGGCAGAGCAGTAAATAAATAGACGGAGGGAGTAAATCTGTCGCTGGACGGAGAGAGTGAAGTGAGTGAGAGTCCCAGAGCTTAATCCCCCGGGTGGAGAAATGACTGCGGTAAAGTCAAAGAGTCAGGCTTCTTACTGAGAGATATACAGTATGCACAGTATAGTGAAGATGGAAGGGGGAGAGGGAGAGAGAGAGAAAGGGAGAGGGGGGAGAGGGAGAGGAGGGGGAGAGAGAGAGAAAGAGGGGAGAGAGAGAGAACGTTGTGACGTATCCCCTAGTATCTGTTTTTTTCTGCATCCCTGCTAACTCTCTCTCTCTCTCTTTCTCTTGCTCCCTCCCTCTCTCTCTCACGCTCTCTCTCGATCTCCCTTTCTGATATTTGAGACCTAAATACCTGAAGATAAATATTATTTGAGCCCAGATGAACACACAGCCAATATTGCATTGTCCCTCCTCCTGATACCCCTCTCCTCCTGCTAACCCTTTCCTCCTGCTAACCCTCTCCTTCTGCTAACAATCTCTTCCTGCTAACCCCCTCCTCCTGCTAACCCTCTCTTCATCCTAACCCTCTCCTCCTGCTAACCATCTCCTCCTGTTAACCTTCTCTTCCTGCTAACCATTTCCTCCTGCTAACCCTCTCCTCCTGCTAACCCTGTCCTCCAGCTAACCCTGTCCTCCTGCTCACCCTCTCTTCCTGCTAACCCTTTCCTCCTGCTAACCCCTCCTCCTTCCAACCTTCTCTTCCTGCTAACCCCCCCTCCTTCCAACCTTCTCTTCCTGCTAACCCTCTACTCCTGTTAACCATCTCTTCCTGCTTACATTTTCCTCCTGCTAACCCTTTCCTCCTGCTAACCCTGTCCTCCAGCTAACCCTGTCCTCCTGCTCACCCTCTCTTCCTGCTAACCCTTTCCTCCTGCTAACCCCTCCTCCTTCCAACCTTCTCTTCCTGCTAACCCCCCCTCCTTCCAACCTTCTCTTCCTGCTAACCCTCTACTCCTGTTAACCATCTCTTCCTGCTTACATTTTCCTCCTGCTAACCATTTCCCCCTGCTAATCCTCTCCTCCTGCTAACCCTCTCCTCCTGTTAACCCTGTCCTCCTGCATACACTCTCTTCCTGCTATCCCTTTCTTCCTGCTAACCCTTCTCTCATGCTAACCCTGTCTTCCTGCTAACCTTCTCTTCCTGCTAACCCCCTCCTCCAGCTAACCTTATCCCCCAGCTAACCCTCTCCTCCTGCTAACACTCTCCTCCTTCTAACCTTCTCTTCCTGCTAACCCTCTCTTCGTCCTAACCCAATCCTCCTGCTCACCCTCTCTTCTTGCTAGCCCTATCCTCCTGCTAACCATTTCCTCCTGCTCACCCTCTCTTCCTGTTAACCTTCTCTTCCTGCTAACCCTCTCTTCGTTCTAACCCAATCCTCCTGCTCACCCTCTCTTCTTGCTAGCCCTATCCTCCTGCTCACCTTCTCCTCCTGCTAACCCTCTCCTCCTGCTAACCCTCTCCTCCTGCTAACCCTCTCCTCCTGCTAACCCACTCCTACTGCTAACCCTTTCTTCAAGCTCACCCTTATCTTCCTGCTAACCCTGTCCTCCTGCTAACCCTCTCTTGCTGCTAATGCTGTCCTCCTGCTAACCCTTTCCTCCTGCTCACTTTCTCTTCCTGCTAACCCTCTCCTCCTGCTAACCCTCTCCTCCTGCTAACCCTCTCTTCCTGCTAACCCTCTCTTCCTGTTAACCCTCTCCTCCTGCTATCCACCTCCTCCTGCTAACCTTCTCTTCCTCCTAAACCTATCTTTGTCCTAACCCTCTCCTCCTGCTATTCCTTTCTTCCTGCTAACTCTCTCCCATGCTAACCCTCTCCTCCGGCTAACTCTCTCCTCCTGCTAACCCTCTCTTCCTCCTAACCCTCTCTTCCTCCTAACCCTTTCTTCCTCCAAACCCTCTCTTCCTCCTAACCTTCTCTTCCTCCTAACCCTCTCTTCCTCCTAACCCTCTCTTCCTCCTAACCCTCTCTTCCTCCTAACCTTCTCTTCCTCCTAACCCTCTCTTCCTCCTAACCCTCTCTTCCTCCTAACCCTCTCCTTCTGCTAACCCTCTCTTCCTCCTAACCCTCTCTTCCTCTCTTCCTCCTAACCCTCTCTTCCTCCTAACCCTCTCTTCCTCCTAACCCTCTCTTCCTCCTAACCCTCTCTTCCTCCTAACCCTCTCTTCCTGTTAACCCTCTCTTCTTCCTAACCCTCTCTTCCTCCTAACCTTCTCCTCCTAGACAATAACCTCTAAACTCCAGGAGGGGCTGGTGTGCTAGCTTTAGATAGGGAAACAAGTCGATTCTACTTTCATCTCACTTAAATCCTTCTCCTGCTCCGGTTATGGTGAGAACTTTCTGTAAATCAACCAAACTCTTTAGGTGTGTGCCTACACGTACAGTGTGTGTGTGTGTGTGTGTGTGTGTGTGTGTGTGTGTGTGTGTGTGTGTGTGTGTGTGTGTGTGTGTGTGTGTGTGTGTGTGTGTGTGTGTGTGTGTGTGTGTGTGTGTGTGTGTGTGTGTGTGTGTGTGTGTGTGTGTGTGCGTGCGTGCGTGCGTGCATGTACGTTTGTTACAGTATGTGTGGTGTGTATGATGTGTTTGCGTGTGCTAAAACATTCCTCTTTTCTGTCTCTTCCACATGTCTTTCATTCCTTTGTTTTTCAGTCCTTTCATCACCAACTCAATGTGCTCCTGGACCCCTACTGGCTTTACCGTAACCATGGTGATTCTAATGTTGCCAACAGTATGTGCTAAGTAAGTGCTAATTGTTCATTTGTATTTACAATGGTGAGCTTCAGAATAGATGGATTACTTCAAATGAACTTAACACACTCCATCTGATACTCAAACTTATGGTCCCGTGTGGCTCAGTTGGTAGAGCATGGCGCTTGCAACGCCAGGGTTGTGGGTTCATTCCCCACGGGGGGACCAGGATGAATATGTATGAACTTTCCAATTTGTAAGTCGCTCTGGATAAGAGCGTCTGCTAAATGACTTAAAATGTAAATATATCACTTCCATTTTAGTCAAAATAAACCACTACTACTACTACTACTACTACTACTAATATTACAAGTTTTTATTTATTTATTTTATTTCACCTTTATTTAACCAGGTAGGCCAGTTAGGCCAAGATAAAGCAAAGCAGTGAGACACAAACAACAACACATGGAATAAACAAATGTACAATCAATAACACAATAGAAAAAGTCTATATACAGTGTGTGCAAATGGCGTGAGGAGGTAAGGCAATAAGTAGGCCATAGTAGCAAAGTAATTACAACTTAGAAAATTAACACTGGAGTGATAGATGTGCAGATGATTATGTGCAAGTAGAAATACTGGTGTGCAGAAGAGCAAAAAAAGTTAATAAAAACAATATAGGGATGAGATAGGTAGATTGGATGGGCAATTTCCAGATGGGCTGTGTACAGCTGCAGCGATCTGTAAGCTTCTCAGATAGCTGATGCTTAAAGTTAGTGAGGGAGATATGAGTCTCCAACTTCAGCGATTTTTGCAATTCGTTCCAGTCATTGGCAGCAGAGAACTGGAAGGAAAGGCAGCCAATGGGGGTGTTGGCTTTGGGGATAACCAGTGAGATATACCTGCTGGAGCGCGTGCTACGGGTGGGTGTTGTTATGGTGACCAGTGAGCTGAGATAAGGTGGAGCTTTACCTAGCAAAGACTTATAGATGACCAGGAGTCAGTGGGTCTGGCAACGAATATGTAGCGAGGGCCAGCCGACGAGAGCATACAGGTCGCAGTGGCGGGTAGTATATGGGGCTTTGGTGACAAAACGGATGGCACTGTGATAGACTGCATCCAATTTGTTGAGTAGAGTGTTGGAGGCTATTTTGTAAATGACATCGCCGAAGTCAAAGATCGGTAGGATAGTCAGTTTTACGAGGGTATGTTTGGCAGCATGAGTGAAGGATGCTTTGTTGCGAAATAGGAAGCCGGTTATAGATTTAATTTTGGATTGGAGATGTTTAATGTGAGTCTGGAATGAGAGTTTACAGTCTAGCCAGACACCTAGGTATTTGTAGTTGTTCACATATTCTAAGTCAGAACCGTCCAGAGTAGTGATGCTAGTCGGGCGGGCGGGTGCAGGCAGCGATCGGTTGAAAGTTTTATTAGCAGTTGGAGGCCATGGAAGGAGTGTTGTATGGCATTGAAGCTCATTTGGAGGTTTGTTAACACAGTGTCCAAAAAAGGGCCAGATGTATACCGAATGGTGTCGTCTGTGTAGAGGTGGATCAGGGAATCACCCGCAGCAAGAGCGACATCGTTGATATATACAGAGAAAAGAGGCGGCCCGAGAATTGAACCCTGTGGTACCCAATAGAGACTGCCAGAGGTCTGGACAACAGGCCCTCCAATTTGAAACACTGAACTCAATCTGAGAATTAGTTGGTGAACCAGGCAAGGCAGTCATTTGAGAAACCAAGGCTGTTGAGTCTGCCGATAAGAATACGGTGATTGACAGAGTCGAAAGCCTTGGCCAGGTCGATGAAGATGGATGCACAGTACTGTCTTTTATCTATGGCGGTTATGATATCGTTTAGTACCTTGAGCGTGGCTGAGGTGGACCCGTGACCAGCTCGGAAACTGGATAGCACAGCGGAGAAGGTACGGTGGGATTCGAAATGGTCAGTGGTCTGTTTGTTAACTTGGCTTTCGAAGACTTTAGAAAGGCAGGGCAGGATGGATATAGGTCAGTAACAGTTTGTGTCTAGAGTGTCTCCCCCTTTGAAGAGGGGGATGACCACGGCGACTTTTCAATCTTTAGGGATCTCGGACGATACGAAAGAGAGGTTGAACAGACTGATAATAGGGGTTGCAACAATGGCAGCGGATAATTTTAGAAAGAGAGGGTCCAGATTGTCTAACCCAGCTGATTTGTATGGGTCCAGGTTTTGCAGCTCTTTCAGAACATCTGCTATCTGGATTTGGGTGAAGGAGAAATGGGGGAGGCTTGGGAAAGTAGCTGCGGGGGGTGGTGACAGTGTTTACTAGCCTCAGTGCAGTGGGCAGCTGGGAGGAGGTGCTCTTACTCTCCATGGACTTTACAGTGTTCCAAAACTTTTTGTAGTTAGAGCTACAGGATGTAAATTTCTGTTTGAAAAAGCTAGCCTTTGCTTTCCTAACTGACAGCGTGTATTGGTTGCTGGCTTCCCTGAAAAGTTTCATATCGCGGGGACTATTCGATGCTAGTGCAGTACACCACAGGATGTTTTTGTGCTGTTCGAGGGCAGTCAGGTCTGGAGTGAACCAAGGGCTATGTATGTTCTTAGTTCTACATTTTTTGAAAGGGGCATACTTATTTAAGATGGTAAGGAAATTACTTTTAATAAAGAACAACCAGGCATCCTCTACTGACGGGATGAGGTTAATATCCTTCCAGGATACCCGGGCCAGGTCGATTAGAAAGGCCTGCTCGCAGAAGTGTTTTAGGGAGCGGTTGACAGTGATGAGGGGTGGTTGTTGGACCGCGGACCCATTGCGGATGCAGGCAATGAGGCAGTGATCGCTGAGATCCTGATTGAAAACAGCAGGGGTAGGGTTGTACCTGGTGGGTTCCTTGATAATTTGTGTGAGATTGAGGGCATCTACCTTAGATTGTAGGACTGCCGGGGTGTTAAGCATATCCCAGTTTAGGACACCTAACAGAATGAACTCTGAAGATAGATGGGGGGAAATCAATTCACATATGGTGTCCAGGGCACAGCTGGGAGCTGAGGGGGGTCTTTCTGGAGAGATTAACATTTAAATTTAGAAGCTCGAACTGTTTGGGCATAGACCTGGAAAGTATGACAGAACTTTGCAGGCTATCCCTTCAGTAGATTGCAACTCCTCCCTGTTTTTTAGCAGTTCTATCTTGACGGAAAATGTAGTGGTTAGGGGTGGACATCTCTGAATTTTTGGTGGCCTTCCTAAGCCAGGATTCAGACATGGCAAGGACATCAGGGTTGGCACAGTGTGCTAAAGCGGTGAGTATAACAAAGTTAGGGGGGAGGCTTCTGAGGTTAACATGCATGAAACCAAGGCTTTTACGGTTACAGAAGTCAACAAATGAGAGCACCTGGGGACACGCAGGGCCTGGGTTAATCTCCACATCACCCGAGGAACAGAGGAGGAGTAGGATGAGGGTACGGCTAAAGGCTGTCAAAACGGGTTGTCTTGTGCGTTGGGGACAGAGAATTTAAGGAGCAGATTTCTGGGCGTGGTAGGACAGATTCAGGGCATAATGTACAGACAGGGGTATAATAGGGTGTGGGTACAGTGGAGATAAACCTAGGCATTGAATGACCATAAGAGAGGTTGCATCTCTGGACGCACTAGTTATGCTGAGTGAGGTCACCGCATGTGTGGGAGGTGGGACAAAAGAGGTATCTGAGGCATGTTGAGTGGGACTAGGGGCTCTGCAGTGAACTAAAACAATGATAACTATCCTAAACAACAGTATATAAGGCACATTGACATTAGAGAGAGCAATAAAGTGAGGCATAAAGCAATCACAGGTGTTGATTGGGAGAGCTAGCTAAGACAACAATGGGTAAGCCAACAACAGTTAATCAGCTAAGACAGCAACAACAGGTAAAATGGCGATGAATGGGCAGAGAGGGTCGGTTAACTACACACAGGGCCTGAGTTCAAGGCTGCGGCTGACAGATAAACACAATAAACAAAATGGAGGACCGTGATTAATGAACAGTCCAGCAGGCATCAGCTATGTAGCCAAGTGATCATAGGGTCATTCCAGTTATGATGTGCCTTTTCTGTCCCCAGGAAATAACACCTTTTATTTTGTGTAAAATGTCGATCTCAAAGAGAATTTTATGCATTTTGACCATTTTGTATTCAGTGGATGTAGGCGTTGTCCCCGGATGCTATTCATTGACTTCTATGACTCTATTTAATAAATAGCTATTTGTTTAACACTTTTTGGTTATTACATGATTCCATAAGTGTCATTTCATAGTTTCGATGTCTTCATTATTCTACAATGTAGGAAATAATAAAAATAAAGAAAAACCCTTGAATGAGTAGGTGTGTCCAAACCTTTGACTGGTACTGTGTCACATTTATGTCAATGTAAATAGGCCTAATAATTGTCATGTAATTAGAAACAAATATATATATAAATACACATAACATATAAATTCATTATATAAATTGAAATAAATATTGACATAAGTAAATCATTTTCTATCTTTTCTGACCAAGTTTCCACCATGTTAGTTGCATGTTCCACCCTGTTAGGTATATATGCCTAACATGGTCGAAATTTTTAGGCTAAGTTAGCAATCAAGATCCAGCTAGCATAATGGTGAACACTTGAAGAGAATTTAAACTTTTCTGTCAAACATATTTTGAAATTATAAAATGTTATAACATGTTCATCTAATGTAGCCTTGAAAATAAAGGAGAGCCGCACACTCTAGGAGCTCAGATACAAAAATGTAATATCCAACGTTTCGACAGCCAAGCTGTCTTCATCAGGGTATAACCTATACCCTTCATCAGGGTATAATAATCTAGCCTAACATTTTAGAAATGTATGATTCAGAAATACTGACTAAAATCATGAAACATTAAAATATAGATAAAACCGAGTGTTGATACATAGTTAGCATTGCACTGTTGTTTTCCCGCCCAAAGAATGATTGACACTTCCTGAATGTGATGTCATTGTGGGAAGGGGCTGTTTTTTGAAGGGGTATTACTACAAACTAACAGCGTGGAGAGTGAAATCAGGGACACACAGACACACTTAAATACAGTAACAATAAATATAATCATATATTTTTTAAAGTATTGATGTCAGATATTTTAAGTAGCACTATAAAATAATAAATAAATATATTGATTATTTTATTATACCATCATTAAAAAGCCAGATTCTTTCCCAAACCATAAACGTTTCAACAAAATGTGATGCTACATTCACTAACATTGGTTGTAAAGTGCAATTTTAGGCGTTCTCTGGTCGTTAGTTCTACTCATATTGACTGCCATGTAAAGCAAAACTACCCAAGGGCTGGTTGATAGTTCCAGCACTTTGTAGGTTGCTATGGCAAAACAATGGTTGCTATGCAGGCTTTTCCCCCCTTGGTAGCTCTACAAGCTCTCACAGTCTCTCTTCAGAATTAGACGTTCAATGGCCTCCCGAGTGGCACACCCATATTCCTTCACTAACCCCTAGGCAGTGTGTGTGTGTGTGTATGTGTGCGTAACCAT
This sequence comes from Salvelinus alpinus, assembly GCF_045679555.1. Lineage (NCBI taxonomy): Eukaryota > Metazoa > Chordata > Actinopteri > Salmoniformes > Salmonidae > Salvelinus > Salvelinus alpinus. The sequence goes on along the minus strand of NC_092105.1, from coordinate 13,602,355 downwards.
GAACCATAGTCTGTGGTCTCCTGATGTTGACCCCATGTCCCCATGATAAGTTCCGGTTTTGCTAGGGCACTGTGGACAGGAATGGAGGATGGGTGTAAGCATCTGCCTCTGATTTAAAAGGTTGCAATACTCCAATCTAATTTTTGACAGCTAGAAGGTTGTGTAATCACAGACTGGCACGTGTGTGTGTGTGTAATCTGGTTTAGTTACCGAGACTTGGGCTTCCAGCAAAGAGCTTTAACACGTTCTGGGCAAATGTTTGTGAGACTGCAGTAGGCTTATGTTACAAAGAAGACTGACTGCAATATTGCCTATCAGGAACCTGGCTGTGGCAGGACTGACAACACTGTTAACAAGTCCTGTCTATTGTCTTGGTGATAGATTCTCCATTCATATCCATTTTAAAGACAGAGAAATAAAAAACATGAGAAATACATGATAATAGTAACACACACACACACACACACACACACACACGACAAATGACCCAGAGAGAGACCAGTAGGAGGTAAAGTCAATGTTTTTATCACCAGCTTTGTAGAGGAATCATATAAAGACATCAAAGAATGCAATTAGACGATTAGAAGGTATGACATTTCACACACAGCCAGCCATTGAGAGAGGGACGGAATAGAACAGACCGTGTCAGGCCTAGAAGCAGTCTCACAGAGGGATTAGACATTGATGATGTCACACAGGGAACCAGGACACTGATGATGTCACACAGGGAACCAGGACAAAGATGATGTCACACAGGGAACCAGGACACTGATGATGTCATCCAGGACACCAGGGAGCAGCTGTTTCCAGTTGGTTCCTGTATTTCCGTTCACTAGTTTCCCATCAGACTGTTCTTCAACTATACTTCTTTGAGAATGTTGAGATCTTTCTTGACATCATGGTCCAATCCCTACTCATCTGATTCTGGTTACAACCAGGCCTCTGAGCAAAAGTTACTTTGAGGTGAATCAAATGGAAAAAGAAGAAACGCTTGGAGCCTGGGGGTAGGGGTTCAAGTTTAGTGTCAAGGGTAGGATGTAAGCTAAGCTAAGGGATAGATAGCATATCTGAGGAGTACAGCAATAACAACACTACAGAACATCTAGATAGAGAGTTTAGCTAGAGATGTATGGGCGGATTTACACAGTTCACAGTCTGCCATTTTAAGATTCACACATACACAACTGGTGCCAGAAAGCTAACTGTAGCATCATGGATGTTAGCATGATTGTTTGCTCAGCCTCAGACGCTCGCCTGCCGGAAACAGAGCTCAGTCATTGGCCTAAGAAGGTGTCAAAATCAAATCACAATTTATTGGTCACGTACACATTTTTGCAGATGATATCGCAGGTGCAGCATAACGCTTATGTTTCTAGCTCCAACAGTGCAGCAATATCTAGCAAAACAGTAACAATACACAAATGTAAAAAAAAATTAAGAACAAGAAATTAAGACATATCAGAACGAGCACTCAATCCAAAAGTGGCCAATGAGCTCTAGTTAACGCCAAATGAACCAGACAGGGGGTACAGCGGGACGGGGGACGGGGAATGAGTGTCAGTCACACAGGCACTTGAAAAATGTCAAAACACCACAACTTATATTAAGGCAAGATGGACTACACTCACGACGTACGCACACGTCTTTAGGGACAACACCAAAATGTTCCACCACTCACTGTACGACCGACCGACCGACCGACCGCTTCAGAACGGATGGTCTTACAGGTTGCTTCTCTTATCTACTCAGAGCAGTAATTCTGTTCATCTATATAGATCTAGATATTGATGTTATTTCACTCACATTTTATTTTCTACCACTGTTGTCTTGTTTTTTTAATTTTTTTTTAGGAATCTTTATTATTGGATAGAAATCTGTTTCATACATATTTGTTAGGCGAAGAGAAGAATATCTGCTGAAAATACTGTGAAACTGGACTTATTCAGTATCATGGGCAGATTAGCTGTAGTTAGAAGCAAGCTCAATACCCTGTGAAAGTAACCACACCTTCTGCTTTACTTCGAGGTGATGTCCCCTAATCTTTTGAATGGGCTTGATGATTACATCATTTAAAAAAAATGTAAGCAATCATTTAAGATGTGTATAAAATTATATTTGTGTTTGTGGATGAATTTACTTCCACATTTACTTTACTTTAAGTATTTAGCTTGAAGTTTGGAGAGCCTTACATTTTTGCCCATTGAAGACCATTCAAAAAGTCTACAAAAATTCTAAAACTACAAGGCTACTTTCTGGTAAATGATGTGCCTCTTCCATAGGGTATGCTCTGGCTTCAGCAGAAATACATGGGAGAATCAATACGATAAGTGGAAATATAGGCATTGTTTATTTAGCTGGTTAACGGGTAGGCGGCTAAATAAATACTGCCTTAAATATTTCTATGATCAATCAATATGTATCAATGAGAGCATTTAAATAGAACGGTTACAAATAAAGTCTTAATTCATAATAATTACACACGCACGCACACATGTGCACACAGGTTGTGTGAAATAATGGATGGAGATCTACCTACTGAAATCATAGATGAGAGAATATCATATTTTTGTTTTTACTGTAGTAATATTCTTAGTATTTTTTGTTTGTTCGGTATTCTTAAAAATGGTGCCAGACAATAAAATGATGGACTCTAAATGGGTAACTTCAAAATACAGTTCATGACTATCATCGAGGATTGAGCCTCATTGGAAAAAAATCGAATGAAATGCATAATATTTCAAATATACTCATAGGAGATTATAATACAACAACAATGAATTAAATCATCTAATCCTGAAAATACATAAAACATTTTTTCCATTCTCTTTACAAGGATTACTATGACTGTTGACAGCAGCGTAACGGAGACACAACATCTCTGGATGCAGGATTCTGGATACATTAATAACACAGGTATTCTGACAATATTATGCCGTTGCTAAACTGTTACTAAACGTAATCTTAGAGCTGGTTACAGCTTCTATGACATTATAGATCAGATTAGTCAGCACCTAAAATCAGCAGAGGTAATTAACACACATTCTCAAACAGTCAATGCAGATTTGTGAATAATAATGTCATTGGGAAAGCTACTGTTTTAATAACTGATTTCGTTGTCATCCTTCATTGGTTTGAGAGTCTGAATCACAGACTTATTTTTGGCTAGGGATTCTCTCTCTCTCATCTCCCATCTCAGGTATCAAAGAGCAATCTTAGCAGAACAGACAATATTATTGTGAGCTGGTCTTGAGAGATCCTGTGTTGGGACACTGTGGAGGATGGAGGTTTTTAGAACAATGGATGGTACAGTAGTGAATGACAGAGCTGAACAGTCTTTACCAAGGCCTATGACACAGAGTGGTAATGTCTCACAAGGCAACCTGTCTCCTATAAAGTGCATTACTTTAGACCAGAACTCTATGTGGTCAAAAGTGGAGCACTACTCTAGCTGTGGTCAAAAGGAGTGCATTGTAAAGGGAATAGAGTGCCGTTAGAGAATTGCCCTCTGGAGATGCAGGAGAGAAGGAGGTGGGAGGTGTTTAGGTTTAGCTCCGGGTGAGAAGCCCCTTCTGATAGGCCAACATGCCTGCTGCAGTGGCAACAGACAGTACGGAGGCTACGCCCAGGAAGTTGATGAACCCGCCCACAGATGGAAGGTTTCGCTCCCAGAAGGTGGTGACAAACGGGAGTGCTGGGACTTCCTGTTAGAGAGAGAGGAGATGTGGGAGAGAGTTTGGGGAGCACTAAGTTAGGTCTACATTCTATAATGTCCTTTAGATACTTTACATTTTAACCCAAATGAGTTTGGTATGTGACTTAAGTATCCATTGTTTTGGGTGGCATTGAATCCTTACCACTGACTCAGGCTCTGTTTGCCAGACCTGACTCTGTGGAATCCTGCCCATTGCACACATGACCTGGAACAACAATGAATTAATTTATAATACTAAAACAATACACAAGAGGGAGGGGGGTATATGAAATAAATACATGTATTATTATGATGATGATGATGATGAAGGCTCTCACCTCTCTGGCGGCCCTCTCCCCAGCCTGAACAGCCCCCTCCATGTAGCCACTCCACTCAGTAGCTGTCTCTGTTCCTGCAAAGTACAGCCTGCCTACTGGCTCCCTGAGAACCCTACACAGAGGGGGAAGGAGAGGAGGGAGAAGGAGAGATATAAAGGTTAGATAAGGTCACACAGTGTGTATTTTTATTTATTATGAATCCCCATTAGCTGCTTGTTCCATAAGATGTTTTTGTATCTGTTTTTTAAATCTAATTTTACTGCTTGCGTCAGTTACTTGATGTGGAATAGAGTTCCATGTAGTCATGGCTCTATGTAGTACTGTGTGCCTCCCATAGTCTGTTCTGGACTTGGGGACTGTGAAGAGACCTCTTGTGGCATGTATTGTGGGGTATGCATGGGTATCTGAGCTGTGTGCCAGTAGTTTAGACAGACAGCTCTGTGCATTCAACATGCCAATACCTCTCATAAATAAAAGTAGTGATGAGCATTGCTTTATTATAGACAGACTTCTCCCCATCTTAGCTACTACTGCATCAATATGTTTTGACCATGACAGTTTACAGTCTAGTATTACTCCAAGCAGTTTAGTCATCTCAACTTGCTCAATTTCCACATTATTTATTACAAGATTTAGTTGAGGTTTAGTGAGTGTTTTGTTCCAAATACAATGCTTTTAGTTTTAGATATATTTAGGGCTAACTTATTCCTTGCCACCCACTCTGAAACTAACTGCAGCTCTTTGTTGAGTGTTGCAGTCATTTCAGTCACTGGATGTGTATAGTGTTGAGTCATCCGCATACATAGACACTCTGGCTTTACTCAAAGTTAGTGGCATGTCCTTAGAAAAACATTTAAAAGCAAGGGGCCTAAACAGCTACTCTGATTCTAACTGGATTATATTTGATAGGCTTCCATTAAAGAACACCCTCTGTGTTCTGTTAGACAAGTAACTCTTTATCCATAATATAGCAGGGGGTGTAAAGCCATAACAAATACATTTTTACAGCAGTAGACTATGATCAATAATGTCAAAAGCTGCACTGAAGTCTAACAAGACAGCATTTTATCATCAATTTATCTCAGCCCATCATCAGTCATTTGTGTAAGTGCTGTGCTTGTTGAGTGTCCTTCCCTATATGTGTGCTGAAATTCTGTTGTCAATTTGTTTACTGTAAAATAGCATTGTATCTGGTCAAAAGAAAATACAGAAGTTTACTAGTAAAGGGGCCTTTACTATTCTTGGGCAGCGAAATGACTTTAGCTTCCCTCCACGCCTGAGGGCACACGCTCTCTAGTAGGCTTCAATTGAAGATGTGACAAATAGGAGTGGCAACATCGTTTGCTATTATCCTCAGTAATTTTCCATCCAGATTGTCAGACCCTGGTGGCTTTTCATTGTTGATAGACAACAACAAAAATGTTCACCTCTTCCACACTGACTTTACGGAATTCAAAAGTACAATTCTTGTCCGTCATAATTTGGTCCGATATACTTGGATGTGTAGTGTCAGCGTTTGTTGCTAGCATGTCATCCCTAAGTTTGCTTATCTTGCCAACGAAAAAGTAATTAATAAAGTAGTTTGCAATATCAGTGGACTTTTGATGAATAAGCCATCTGATTCAATAAATGAATGAGCCGAGTTGGCTTTTTCCCCCAAAATTTCATTTAAGATGCCCCAAAGCTTTAAACTATCATTCTTTATATAATTTATCTTTGTTACATAGTGTAGTTATTTTTTTTTTCTTTTTTCGTTTAGTCACATGATTTCTTAACTTGCCGTACATTCGCCAGTCAGTTGGGCTGCCAGACTTGGGGCGGCAGGTAGCCTAGTGGTTAACGCATTGGACTAGCAACCAAAAGGTTGCAAGTTCAAATCCCCGAGCTGACAAGGTAAAAACTCTGTCGTTCTGCACCAGAACAAGGCAGTTAACCCATTGTTCCTAGGCCGTCATTGAAAATAAGAATTTGTTCTTAACTGACTTGCTCAGTAAAATAAATCAAAAACTTAATTGCCATACTTTTTGCCTCTCAACCATACAATTTTTCAATTACTCATTAATCCAAGGTGATTTAACAGTTTGTACAGTCATTTTCTTAATGGGTGCGTGCTTATTAGTGAAATAAAAATAAATAAAAGGTGAAATAAAATAAATTAGTAACTGGAATAAGTCGTTTCATAAATGCGTCAAGTGCAGCGTCTGGTTGCTCCTCATTACACACCACAGACCAGCAAATAGTCTTTACATCATCAACATATGAATCACTGTTTGTGTGTGTGTGTGTGTGTGTGCCTGGGTGTGTCTGTTACTTACTTGCCGTACTGGGTGAGTATACCAGGGGGGAAGTAAGCAGTGTAGCAGCCTCCAGAATACTCCTCCTCACACCAGTTCTTCTCCTCATAGTGCACAGGCTGGGACAGAGAGGGCTGGGGGTGAGTACTCGTATCGGGCTGGGGGTTAGTACTCATATCGGGCTGGGGGTTAGTACTCGTATCGGGCTGGGGGTTAGTACTCATATCGGGCTGGGGGTTAGTACTCGTATCGGGCTGGGGGTTGGTACTCGTATCGGGCTGGGGGTTGGTACTCGTATCGGGCTGGGGGTTAGTACTCGTATCAGGCTGGGGGTTGGTACTCGTATCAGGCTGGGGGTTGGTACTCGTATCGGGCTGGGGGTTAGTACTCGTATCAGGCTGGGGGTTGGTACTCGTATCGGGCTGGGGGTTAGTACTCATATTGGTTGGGGGTTGTTTTACTCCAATGTTTGTAGACAACGTAAATGTAAGCAAACACTGTATAGCCTCAAAACGTGGTTAAAACTATATAATGGATGGTCAGTCCTTAAATCCATAGCTTTGAATTTGAGAGTGGTTATATTTCTCCAGTCCCATCCTTTGGCTTTTTAGCAGAACCGGGGCGGAGAGAAAGCTGTGTTATTGTTTCAATTAAGCACTCTAGTTCTAAGCAGTAGTGGTAGTAGTGGTAGTACTACACTGTTAGAAGAAAGAGCTCCAAAAGTTTTTTGGGGGGTATTCCCATAGGAGAACTCTTTTAGGTTCCATGTAGAACCCTTTCGAGTTCTATGTAAAACCAAAAAGGGTTATCCTATGGGGACAGACCCCCAAAAAACTTTAGGTTCTAGATAGCACCTTTTTTTCTAAGAGCGTAGCAGTACTAGTAGTAATAGTAGTACTAATAGCAGTAGTAGCAGCAGCAGTAGTAGCAGCAGCAGTAGTAGCAGCAGTAGTAGCAGCAGTAGTAGTAGCAGCAGTAGTAGCAGCAGTAGTAGCAGCAGCAGTAGCAGCAGTAATAGCAGTAGCAGCAGTAGCAGTAGTAGTAGCAGCAGCAGCAGTAGTAGTAGTAGCAGTAGTAGTAGTAGTAGTAGCAGCAGTAATAGCAGTAGCAGCAGTAGCAGTAGTAGTAGCAGTAGTAGCAGCAGTAATAGCAGTAGCAGCAGTAGCAGTAGTAGTAGCAGTAGTAGTAGTAGTAGCAGTAGTAGTAGCAGCAGCAGTAGTAGTAGTAGCAGTAGTAGTAGTAGTAGTAGTAGTAGCAGCAGTGGTTCCACTCACATGCAGAGCCTCCTCTGAGCCCAGCACTCTGGAGTAGATCTCACAGATCCTCTTCTTCCTACAGGGGGCAACAACCATCTTTAAGGGTTAAGGAAGGGATAGGGTTAAACTCTTAATGCTGATACACATGCATACTAGCATAGTATACACATAAGGAAGTGATGTAAAACACACTGTAGGGACTGAACATGAGAAACAGCAAGACAGAGGTTCACCTCTCCTCTTTCGTCAGTCCACATAGCTTCCTGCACTTGCGGGCCAGGATGAAGCTAAGGCATAGGAACAGGAGAAATAAAGTTACAGTAATGCCACTAAGTAAACCACAGTTTCTCATTCTCTATGGGTAATCATGTTGGAATACAGGAAACTAAAGTTATGCGTTTACCCCATAATAGCGGGCACAGTCCCATCAGGCTTTGTGTCATCCAGAGTCAAGCCAATGGGTGCCTCTTCCTCCTCGATCACCATAGTGCCACAGTACCCTGAGAGAGAGAGAAAGGAGAAGGATGCAGGAGAGAGAGGATCAGGGATGAGGAGCGGAGAGAGAGGATCAGGGATGAGGAGGAGAGGAGAAGGAGGATCAGAGATGAGGAGAAGAGGAGAGGAGGAGATTATCACTCAAGTTCTCTCCATAGTAGACCATACAATTGATGACAGAGCCCATGGACCCTCCCTCCCTCCCTCCCTCCCTCCCTCCCTCCCTCCCTCCCTCCCTCCCTCCCTCCCTCCCTCCCTCCCTCCCTCCCTCCCTCTCTTGTTACCTTTCTTCCTCCAGAAGTTCTCTCTGTAGTAGACAATACATTTGATGACAGAGCCCATGGGGACCCTGTGGATCAGCTGGTTTCTGAGAGGGGGCAGCTCGGGTTTGAAGTGCATCTTCAAGTTCAGACCAGGAGGGGTCGCCACAATCACATACTTGGCCTGGGAGAAACAAAACACAAGAGTTGAGGCCTATGTAGTGTGTAGTGTCTACCCACTGGGCACACACTGGTTGAATCAACGTTGTTTCCACGTCATTTCAATGAAATTACACTGAACCAATGTGGAATAGCAGTTGAATTGAGGTCTGTGCCCAGTGGGTAGCGTGTACATCTCCAGTCCACCCCGGTGGCTAAGCAGCTCTATGCTACTGCTTAATGGGTTTTATCTGGGGGAGAGGATGTAGCCTGGACAGAGAGATGAAGACCAGCTTACTGACAACAATCCATCTGGCTTACACATATGTGCACGCGCATGCACACAAACACAAACACACGAACACACACACACACACTGTCAAAAGCTATAGGAATTTACTGATGGGCAAACATGAATGTGTAAGGGGCTCTGTAAGCTCAGTGAGTTGTATGGTTGAATGAATGATTCCTAGAATGTTCCAGGAGTTCTAGAATGCAAATGTACAGCAGTCATAACATGGGCCACATCATGAGGTGCCACGTATTATGAACAAACAAGCTCTAGATGGCAGCATAGGCACAACCTGATATCAGTGGGCTCCTACTCAGTGGAATGTGCTCTGACGAGATTGTAATTATGTTGATGGATTGGAGATGGTTGCTCTCTCACTCACCTTGTATGTTTCCTTGTTGAGCGTCTCGACCTCGACCATGTCCCCTGTCTGGTCGATCTTGTAGACAGGAGACTCCATCTTGACCCGCTCACCCAGCTCTTTGGCCATACACTCACTGATCTGGCTGGAACCTCCCAAAAACTTCCTCTCCTGAAATGCAAATACAGTATCATCAGTCATATCAATCAGATACAGGCTAATAAGACCTGTTCCAGGAGAGGGCTACTCTGTGGCTGACCCTGTGCTGCTACTAGTCTCTCATCTGTGTGATTTCCAGGGGGTTGGGAAAAACACAAGACATTACAGACTTTAGTTGATATGAAACTGATACAACTTTCAGTATAACAATGTGAACATTTAAACATCTGCTACTTTGTCAGGTTGTCCGGTACAGTGTGAAATGCAGCATCTTGAGCCAGTTTATGGTTGGTTGTCATGAGTGGATGCCTTGAGAATTCTGTTTCCTGTGCGATCTGAGGTGCACAGAAAGATGGAAAACACTTAGAGTTTAGAGCATTCTAAGTTGTGTGAGTAATTAATTAGGTTACTCATGATATGATTGTAAGCAAAGAGGTGAGGATATAACCTCGTCCCAGGTTATTGTGCACAGCGAATATAAGCCTGAGATATCAACAACTCAAAGTTGGCCAAAGTGGGAGTGACCTACTGAGTAAAGTATTTGTCATCATTTCATTTGAGGGAATCACACGACTGTGAGACGTGGCTCTGTGCTTGTGGTGTGCTAGTGTATGGGGAGGGTTAGGGGAACGGTGTTGCTAGGTTAAGCCAATGCCTATGCTCCGGGAGTTTGGTCCTAGAGCTCTATTTTCATGTCATCTGACCAAAGCACCGGTTCCAATCCAAGTGCCAACGCTGTTTAACAAACTCCAGACATTTACATTTGTTGGATGACATGAAAATAGAGCTCTTTGGCCACGGACACCAGTGGTGGGTTTTGTGTCGAAATGAGAATGTATGAGCAGAAAATAACCCAATATCTACTGTAAAATATGGTGGTGGATCGTTTATGTTATTTTGCTTCCACTGGTCCTTGGGCCCTTGTTAAGGACATTTTAGCCCAAAATCTGGTTGCCTCTGCCAGGAGGCTGAAACTTGGCTGCAAGTGGATCTTCCAGCAAGATAACCCCAAGCATACATCAAAATCCACAATTGGCCACAAAATCAAGAAGACAGTCCATAAGTGCAGATGAAGGATATCAAGGATCTGGAAGGATTCTATATGGAGGAATGGTTTAATGTCCCTCTCAGGCTCAGAAAAAGGCTCCGTTATCCTCGCAAGGTAAGGTATTGAAAACAGGGTGTCAATCACTTTGCCTCCTACTTTTTGTTAAAAATGTGTTTACTTGTTAAACAAAATCTCTTTCTTTGAGCAATTTCATGAGTATAAAATAATATATTTTCCAAATGTTTTGAGCATGCAATATAGCTCAGTATTTGAATTATTTATTTTATACATAATTTGTGCTCATCTTTATCAATGGTGTCAAAAAAAATGTACCTTTATTTAATTAGGCAAGTCAGTTAGAAACAAATTCTCATTTACAATGACGGCCTACCGGGGAACAGTGGGTTAACTGCCTTGTTCAGGGGCAGAACGACAGATTTTTACCTTGTCAGCTCTGGGATTTGATCCAGCAACCTTTCAGTTACTGGCCCAACGCTCTAACCACTAGAATACCTAGCACGCGCTCCAGCAGGTATATCTCACTGGTCATCCCCAAAGCAAACACCTCATTTGGCCGCCTTTCCTTCCAGTTCGCTGCTGCTAATGACTGGAACGAATTGCAAAAATCGCTGAAGCTGGAGACTTATATTTCCCTCACTAACTTTAAACATCAGCTATCGGAGCAGCTAACCGATCGCTGCAGCTGTACATAGCCCATCTGTAAATAGCCCAACCAATCTACTTACCTCATCCCCATATTGTTTTTATTTACTTTTCTGCTCTTTTGCACATCAGTATTTCTACCTGCACATCTATCACTCCAGTGTTAATTTGCTAAATTGTAATTACTTCGCTACTATGGCCTCTTTTTTCTATTGGATTATTGACTGTATGCTTGTTTATTCCATGTGTAACTCTGTGTTGTTGTTTGTGTCGCACTGCTTTGCTTTATCTTGGCCACGTCGCTGTTGTAAATGAGAACTTGTTCTCAAATAGCCTACCTGGTTAATGAAAGGTGAAATAAAAAATAAAACCTGGCGCTCCAAAAAAGTTACTTTCAGACCGTCCTGTATATGCAGTGCAACCTCATATGCAACGACGCTATGCATAGCACGACTTCAAAAGGGGAAAGCACACGCTTGAGAGCTAACTTTAGCGCTCACATGCTTTTCTATTGCTCTACCTGGTAAAGCAACACACTGAATCAATACATGAAATACAGTCTGGACTCTCTGGAGTCTGGGTCTTGAACACAGAACTGGACCTTCTGTCAGCACCGGAGCCAGAGAACAGGCAGACCATACAGGAAATGAAAGTGGGTGACCTCACAACAACATCCTCGAATTACCCCAACGTGTCACAGTCCTCCGTTACCTAGGCAATGGGGCCATTCCAAAGTAAACAAGAAGAATGGTGTCTCCCTGGGATCTGAACAACAGCCATGTGGAGGGAGGGATTATGCCTCTAAATGAAGGAGGAAGGAATGCCCTGGAACAGTCATGTGGATGGAGGGATTATGTTCCTAAATGAAGTATTTGGGAATGAAAATAAACAGCCATGTGGAGGGAGGGATTATGTTCCTAAATGAAGAAGCAGGAAAAGCCATATGGAGGAATTATGTTCCTAAATGAACAACCAGGAACAGCCATGTGGAGGGAGGGATTATGTTCCTATATGAAGAAGCAGGAAAAGCCATATGGAGGAATTATGTTCCTAAATGAACAACCAGGAACAGCCATGTGGAGGGAGGGATTATGTTCCTAAATTAAGGAGCAGGAACAGCCATATGAAGGGAGGGATTATGTTCCTAAATGAAGGAGCAGGAACAGCCATATGAAGGGAGGGATTATGTTCCTAAATGAAGGAGCAGGAACAGCCATGTGGAGGAAGGGATTATGTTCCTAAATGAAGGAGCAGGAACAGCCATGTGAAGGGAGGGATTATGTTCCTAAATGAAGGAGCAGGAACAGCCATGTGAAGGGAGGGATTATGTTTCTAAATGAAGGAGCAGGGAACGACAAGGAACAGCCACATGGAGGGAGGGATTATGTTCCTGAATGAAGGAGCAGGAACAGCCATGTGAAGGGAGGGATTATGTTCCTGAATGAAGGAGCAGGAACAGCCATGTGAAGGGAGGGATTATGTTCCTAAATGAAGGAGCAGGAACAGCCATATGAAGGGAGGGATTATGTTCCTAAATTAAGGAGCAGGAACAGCCATGTGAAGGGAGGGATTATGTTCCTAAATGAGGAAGCAGAGAACGACCAGGAACATCCATATGGAGGGATTATGTTCCTAAATGGGGGAGCAGGAACAGCCATGTGAAGGGAGGGATCATGTTCCTAAATGGGGGAGCAGGAACAGCCATGTGAAGGGAAGGATGGATATGGAAGAGCCAGTCCCCAGAGTTAGAGAGACAGACAGGCAGGCAGGAAGACAGAAAATCCATCAGCCAGAAAGACAGACAGAGACAGCTAGCCAGGCAGCCAGCCAGCAAGGTGTGTACAGTACCTGTCCTCCGTTGGTGGTGGAGAAGATCCTCATGGTCCCTCCACACTGCTTGATGTACCAGAGGAACCACAGGGCAGACACCTCGTGGGGTTCAGAGGTCACATTCACGTTCACAAACAGAGTGGCGAACCGCCTCGCAGAACTGTGGGGAGAGGGGGTTGCACAGACACACACACACACACACACACACACACACACACACACACACACACACACACACACACACACACACACACACACACACACACACACACACACACACACACACACACAAAGAACTAAATTACAAAATTGTACATTACTAAAACATGCTGCATTGAGTTGAATGGTCCTGAGTGTATTGTAAAATGAGTGTAGTGCAGTACCTGGTCCAGCAGATCTTATCAAAGAGCTGCTTCATGGTCATCTTGTCCCACTCCTCAGCATGGGGAGCGCTCCATGGAGCCTCTCTGGGGATCTAGAACACACAGTACGAGGGTGGGAGCATCAACAAGTTGTCAGAAGTAGGGGTTGGTTTGGACAAGGGGTTGTGGAGGGGATGGCTGCCCGGCCTAGAGAGAGATAAAGATGCTCAATGTGTTACGAGAGAGAGAGAGAAACAAACAAACCAAAACAAAGGCAATGTATTCCCATGATTTGTTGATTTCATAAAAGCTTTAGACTCAATTTGGCATGAGGGTCTGCTATACAAATTGATGGAAAGTGGTGTTGGGGGAAAAACATACATTATAAAGTCCATGTTCACAAACAACAAGTGTGCGGTTAAAATTGGCAACAAGTGTGCGGTTAAAAAAGGGCCGGGAGGTGAGACAGGGATGCAGCTTAAGCCCCACCCTCTTCAACATATATATCAACAAATTGTCAGGGGCACTAGAACAGTCTGCAGCACCAGGCCTCACACAACTTGAATCTGAAGTCAAATGTCTACTGTTTGCTGGTGATCTGGTGCTTCTGTCCACAACCAAGGAGGGCCTACAGCAGCACCTAGATCTTCCGCACAGATTCTGTCAGACCTGGGCCCTGATAGTAAATCTCAGTAAGACAAATATAACGGTGTTCCAAAAAAGGTCCAGTTCCCAGGACCACGAATACAAATTCCATCTTGACACCGTTGCCCTAGAGCAAACAAAAAAACAGTACATACCTCGGCCTAAACATCAGCGCCACAGGTAACTTCCACAAAGCTGTGAATGATCTGAGAGACAAGGCAAGAAGGGCCTTCCATGCCATCAAAAGGAACATAAAATTTGACATACCAATTAGGATCTGGCAAAAAATATTTGCATCAGTTATACAACCCATTGCCCTCTGTGGTTGTGAGGTCTGGGGTCCGCTCACCAATCAAGAATTCACAAAATGGGACAAACACCAAATTGAGACTGCATGCAGAATTTTGCTAGAATATCCTCCGTGTACAATGTAAAACACCAAATAATACATGTAGAGCAGAATTAGGCCGATACCCGCTAAATATCAAAATCCAGAAAAATAGCCATTAAATTCTAGAACCACCTAAAAGAAAGAAAGAAAAGAAAGAAAGAAAGGAAGAAAGAAAAGAAAGAAAGGAAGAAAGGAGAGAAAGAGATGATGGGTGTGTTTACCTCGCTGCCCATCTCATCCATCTTCCTCCACAGGTTGTTGTAGTCCATCAGGGCGAATGGGTTCCACATGGGGGGGAAGGAGCCTTTGAATGGGTAGGACTTCCCCTGTTCACACAACATGGGACAACACATTGTTGTGTAAAATTTGTTTCAAAGATTAAGGCAGAGACTATTTCATTGTATAATAAAACAATCTTTAATCAAGCAGCTGCAGGAGAGATCTCTCTCTTCACAGGGAAGAAGTCAAAGAGTTCCATGTCCCTTACATAAAAAAATAATGAATTTTATCTTTATTTAACTAGGCAAGTCAGTTAAGAACAAATTCTTATTTTCAATGACAGCCTAGGAACAGTGGGTTAACTGCCTTGTTCAGGGGCAGAAGGACAGATTTTTACTTTGTCAGCTCGGGGATTCATTCTTACAACCTTTCGGTTACTAGTCCGACGCTCTAACCACTAGGCTACCTGCCGCCACATAGTGAGAGGTCAAAATAAAATCATATGGTTTACACAAGTTATTTTATACGAGCAACAGTTTCAGAACACAATGGCCATGTGTTAGGGTGCAGACATACTAGGAGTCTATGAAAGCCATAACATCACAGTCCAACACAGAACATATCCCTTGACAAGTTACAACACCTCAGCCCAAATTCTGCCACTACAACATGGAAGGGTTAGTTATCATCATCACCAACGTATACACGCATGAGACTTCAAAGAGACAATGTCGGCCTCAGTGGGCGTGACCATAGAATTGTATATTTGTCATCATTTAATTTGAGCCAATCACATGACTGAGGCGTGGCTCTGTGCTTGTGGTGTGCTAGTGTACGGGGGGAGGGTTAGGAGGAAGGTGTGGGAGATGATTGGTTGGTAGAGGAATCCAATCAAGCCAATACCTATGCGCTGGGAGTTTCTCCCAGTCTTTCTGTATGTGTTAATGAAGGCCACATCTGACAAGTTGGTCCTCCAGACTCTTCGGTCTTTACGCATTAAGGTGAAAGTGACTTGGAACGAAATCACAGCGCGGGTAACAGCATCACCTTCATCATAATCATCCATAGATTGAAGACTCCTAATAGAGACCTGAGAATGCAATATTTTGCAAACGTCTCAGTTCTACTGACATTCCGGTCAAGTCTACTTTTGAACTGAAATAGACGTTATTCTCCTGCCAGCTCCCTAACAGAGGAGGCGGTGAAGCAATCCCTCTCCTGCAGCTAGCTCCCAAGGACGATGATAAACATACGCCAGCTTGCATAATGGTCCACCACAGATGAAAGATAGCAACTGATTGCACATTCAGCAAGGCAGATAAGATTCTCTCTCACTGTCAATCTCACACTATTTCTCAACCCCTACAGTTATGAATGTGGTCACGGGTAGTGGGAGGTGTCAAAGGTATTAAGGTCATGTCCCCTCCCTTCTAGCTTGGCATCCAACTGATTTTCCTGTGTTTGACTGTTGTTGAAGTGAATGGTGAATGCAGAATTCAGTGTGGTTTATACAGGCGAGCCTTGTATACTGGTAATCATGTAGGATGTCACACCACACCTCTTATAACCCGCTGAGAGAGAGTTTAGCATCCTGGAAGCGTGTCACTGTCACGTTCACTGTGAATGAAAAAGCTGTATTTGGTGTTAAGGATCCTAAAGGGCTCTATTCAATCCGTATCGTGGGAGTTCAGCGTTATGGCGTGATTGAAATTTAAAGACAATGTTCCCGCCTTAGCGCAGACTGCATTCACGGTAAACGCTGCATGTGTCCTGCATGTGTCGGCTCATTCTGAAATTACCTTTACATTTCTATCACGCTTCAGTGATACAGATTGAATACCTGATCTGTGCTTTATTTCCAAGGGGGCGTGTGGCTTTAGCAAATAGGCTGGGGAAGCCATATCAGTTAATTTAACTGCAAGTGCCCTGGGGGATAGTGTGTGTGTTACTCTTACATAACTTGTGTAAAGCACAAAGGTTGACAGTTAAATGGGTCGGTCTGAAGGCCCTGACTGCGGTTATTTCATACCCCGGATGACAGATGTGTCACACACACACACGCATGCATGAAATACAGGGGGAGAGAGAGAGTCTGAAAATGCATTGCCCAGCGCTATGGAGAGCAACAGGTCTGTTACCGTGGAAACGGAGGAGAGAGGAGGAGGATATATCACAGCATCTGTTGTGAATTTGCTACAGAGCAGAAAGTGAAACCTCATTGAATATAAACCACAAGGGAAGGGAAAGGGGATACTTAGTCAGTCAACTGAATGCATTCAACCGAAATATGTCTTCCGCATTCTACCCCACCCCTCTGGATCAATGAGGTGCAGGAGGCTGCCTTAATAATGTATGCAGTACAGTACATTGTGTTATGTTAAAGTATACTTTTAAAACATGTTCGGCAGCTTAAACGGGTGCAGCAGCTGTAAACAAGTGTGGCAGCTTTAAACAGGTGTTGTAGTTTTTTTCCGTCTCTCAGTGTGTTAGGAACTCTTTAATTAGTCCAATGAATACAGGTCACCATGTCTACACTGAAAATGATGATGAAATAATGGGCATGACATCAAAGCCATTCACTTTCTCAATATCTGATACCGATTTATCATTAGCCATTAGCCTATTAGCAACTGTACTTCAAAAAGGTCGGCATATCAATTTAATAATTACTGCCCACTGGGGAAAAACTTATTAAATCAACAATGTTTCCACATCATTTCAACAAAAAAGTTGTGAATCAACTTGGAAAACTGATTGGATTAGCAAAGTCATCAACGTAAGGGAATTTCTTATTTTTTTCTACCCAACTTTTAACCTAAATCAAATGACATGTTTTCTTGATATCATGTTGAATTCACGTTAGTTGACAACTCAACCAAATGTAAATCAAAACTAGACGTTGAAATGATGTCTGTGCCCAGTGGGTGGCCTCTTTCTCAATTTCTGATAGCGATTCCTCAGGCATGAACCAAAGCAGTGCTGAGGTTGCAGCAGGCAGCTGATAGACAGTGTAAGGCAGTAGTTTGCTGATATGAGGAACCAGGATTGGCCTTTTGGATTAGTATTAGCACTCGCTAGTAGTAAAGCTGATTAGCAGCTAGTGCGGACGCTATCCCTAATTACACAATGGGTTGGCAAGTAGCTGTATGGCTGGACTTTGATTGGCTAATTCTGGCTAATGTGCAGTGTAATAGAGTGTAATATAGTGTAGTTTAGTGGAGTGTAGTGGAGTGTGGTGTAGTGGAGTATAGTGTGGTGTAGTGTGGTGTAGTGGAGTGTAGTGGAGTATAGTGTGGTGTAGTGTGGTGTAGTGGAGTATAGTGTGGTGTAGTGGAGTGTAGTGTGGTGTAGTGTAGTGGAGTATAGTGTGGTGTAGTGGAGTGTAGTGTGGTGTAGTGTGGTGTAGTGGAGTATAGTGTGGTGTAGTGGAGTATAGTGGAGTATAGTGTGGTGTAGTGTGGAGTAGTGTGGTGTAGTGTGGTGTAGTGGAGTATAGTGGAGTATAGTGTGGTGTAGTGGAGTGTAGTGTGGTGTAGTGTGGTGTAGTGGAGTATAGTGTGGTGTAGTGGAGTATAGTGTGGTGTAGTGGAGTGGAGTGTGGTGTAGTGTGGTGTAGTGGAGTATAGTGTGGTGTAGTGGAGTATAGTGTGGTGTAGTGGAGTGTAGTGTGGTGTAGTGTGGTGTAGTGGAGTATAGTGTGGTGTAGTGGAGTGTAGTGTGGTGTAGTGTGGTGTAGTGGAGTATAGTGTGGTGTAGTGGAGTATAGTGTGGTGTAGTGGAGTATAGTGTGGTGTAGTGTGGTGTAGTGGAGTGTAGTGGAGTATAGTGTGGTGTAGTTTAGTGGAGTGTAGTGGAGTATAGTGTGGTGTAGTGGGGTGTAGTGGAGTATAGTGGAGTATAGTGTGGTGTAGTGGAGTGTAGTGGAGTATAGTGTGGTGTAGTTTAGTGGAGTGTAGTGGAGTATAGTGTGGTGCAGTGGAGTATAGTGGAGTATAGTGTGGTGTAGTGGAGTATAGTGGAGTATAGTGTGGTGTAGTGGGGTGTAGTGTGGTGTAGTTTAGTGGAGTGTGGTGTAGTGTGGCGTAGTGGAGTATAGTGGAGTATAGTGTGGTGTAGTGGAGTGTAGTGGAGTATAGTGTGGTGTAGTGTGGTGTAGTGTAGTACAGTGTGGTGTAGTGTGGCGTAGTGGAGTATAGTGGAGTATAGTGTGGTGTAGTGGAGTGTAGTGGAGTATAGTGTGGTGTAGTGGAGTATAGTGTGGTGTAGTGTGGTGTAGTTTAGTGGAGTGTAGTACAGTGTGGTGTAGTGGAGTGTAGTGTGGTGTAGTGGAGTATAGTGTGGTGTAGTGGAGTGTAGTGGAGTATAGTGTGGATTAGTGTGGTGTAGTGTAGTACAGTGTGGTGTAGTGTGGTGTAGTGGAGTATAGTGGAGTGTAGTGTGGTGTAGTGGAGTGTAGTGGAGTATAGTGTGGTGTAGTGGAGTGTAGTGTAGTGGAGTGTAGTACAGTGTGGTGTAGTGGAGTGTAGTGGAGTATAGTGTGGTGTAGTGGAGTATAGTGTGGTGTAGTGGAGTGTAGTGGAGTATAGTGTGGTGGAGTGTCCATGGTTGTGGTATAAAGCCTTGATCAATGACTGAAGTGGTTGACCCAGGTTCATTTAGAGGGTAGGATATAGTACACAGGCAATGGTGAAGCTGTGGAATTCCTGTCCTATAGTTCTATAAACTTAGTCCTGATGTCAGGTACTTAGAAAATATACGTACATTTACCCTAAATATGAAAGCATATTTTTATTAACAGCTACTATTTATCCTTTGAAATGCACAATATGTTGTTCCTTGAAAGAGTAAATTAAGGTCTGCAAAATCAAACTCTTTCAAAAACTCTCTCAAAGAGTCTTTCATGAAACGCATACATTAATGCATTTCCTGTATAATTCATGTCATTCTTGTAAAACGTCAAAAGACTTGACCTTTTTAAATCAGGTCAACACCCGCAAAACAGCGGGCCCTGACGGCATTCCAGGCAGCGTTCGCAGAGTATGTTCAGAATAACTGGCAGGCATATTCACAGTAATTTTCAACCTCTCCTTGTCCCAGTCTGTAATCCCCACATGTTTTAAGATTACCACAATCATTCCGGTTCCTAAGAACTCCAAGGCTTCATGCCACAATGCCTTTCGACCTGTAGCACTCACTTCTGTAATCATGAAGTGTTTTGAGAAGCTGGTTATTGCACACATTATCTCCACCATCCCAGACACCCTAGACCCACTCCAATTTGCATACCGCACCAACAGATCCATAGACGACGCAATCTCAATACTCTCCACACTGCCCTCACCCACATAGATAAGAGTAATACTTGTGAGAATGCTGTTCATTGACCACAGCTCAGCATTCAACACCATTGTCCCCTCCAAGCTCGTCACTAAGGTTAGAACTCTGGGTATGAACACCTCCCTCTGCAACTGGATTTCCTGACAGGCCGTCCACAGGTTGTGAGGGTAGGCAACATCACCTCCACCACGCTGATCTTTACAAGGGTGTGTGCATAGTCCCCTCCTGTACTCCCTGTTCACCCACGACTCCAACACCATTATCAAGTTTGCTGATAGCACGACATGGTAGGCTTGATTACTGGCGACGATGAGTCAGCCTACAGGGAGGAGGTCAGTGACCTGGCAGCGTGGTGCAGGAGCAACAACCTCTCCCTCAACGTCAGCAAGACCAATGAGCTGATCGTGGATTACAGGAAACAGGGGGGGCGAGTATGCCCCTATCCACATCGAGGGGGCGTCAGTGGAGCAGGCAGACAGCTTCCTTAAAATGGTCCAAACACACACGCAGTCGCAAAGAAGGAGCGACAGTGCCTCTTCCCCCTCAGGAGGTGGAAAAAGTTTGGCATGGGCCCTCAAATCCTCAAAAGGTTCTACAGCTGCACCATTGAGAGCATATTGACTGGCTGCATCACTGCTTGGTATGGAAATAGCACCACCCTCGATCACATGGCGCTACAGAGGGTTGTGCGGACAGCCCAGTACAGTACTGGAGCCTAGCTCCCTGCCATCCAGGACCTACAGTATATAACAGGCGGTGTGAAAAGTAGGCCCAGAAAATCAAAGACTCCAAGCACCCAAGCCATAGACTATTTGCTCTCCTGCCGCACAGCAAGAGGTACCGATGCAAGTCTGACACCAACAGGGTCAAATATAGTGCATTCAGATTCAGACCCCTTGACTTTTTCCACATTTTGATTACGTTCCAGCCTTATTTTAAAATGGATTAAAAAAAATCCTCATCAATCTTCACACAATAACCCATAATGACAAAGCGAAAACAGGTTTAGACATGCTATGAGACTGCTATGAGACTGCTATGAGACTGCTATGAGACTGCTATGAGACTGCTATGAGACTCAAAATTCAGCTCAGGTGCATTCTGTTTCCGTTGATCATCCCTGAGAGGTTTCTACAACTTGATTGGAGTCCACCTGTAGTAAATTCAATTGATTGGACATGATTTGGAAAGGCACACACCTGTCTATTTAAGGTCCCACAGTTGACCGTGCATGTCATAGCAAAAACCAAACCACGGGTTCGAAGATACTTTCTGTAGCTTTATCTCCACATCCCTGTTCAACTCTAACCCGAGCTTTATCTCCACATCCCTGTTCAACTCTAACCCTAGCTTTATCGCCACATCCCTGTTCAACCCAAACCCTAGCTTTATCTCCACATCCCTGTTCATACCTAGCTTCATGTCCACATCCCTGCTCAAAACTAGCTTCATGTCCACATCCCTGTTCATACCTAGCTTTATCTTCACATCCCTGTTCAACCCTAGCTTTATCTCCACATCCCTGTTCATACCTAGCTTTATCTCCACATCCCTGTTCAACCCTAGCTTCATCTCCACATCCCTGTTCAACTCTAGCTTCATCTCCACATCCCTGTTCAACTCTAGCTTCATCTCCACATCCCTGTTTAACCCTAGCTTTATCTCCACATCCCTGTTCAACCCTAGCTTCATGTCCACATCCCTGTTCAACTCCAGCTTTATCTCCACATCCCTGTTCAACTCTAGCTTCATGCCCACATCCCTGTTCAACTCTAGCTTCATGCCCACATCCCTGTTCAACTCTAGCTTCATGCCCACATCCCTGTTAAACCCTAGCTTAATCTCCACATCCCTGTTCAACTCTAGCTTCATGCCCACATCCCTGTTCAACCCTAGCTTAATCTCCACATCCCTGTTCAACCCTAGCTTCATGTCCACATCCCTGTTCAACCCTAGCTTCATGTCATGTCCACATCCCTGTTCAACTCTAGCTTCATGTCCACATCCCTGTGAAAATCTAACTTCATGCCCACATCCCTGTACAACTCTAGCTTCATCTCCACATCCCTGTTCAACCCTAGCTTCATGTCCACATCCCTGTTCAACCCTAGCTTCATGTCCACATCCCTGTTCAACCCTAGCTTCATGTCCACATCCCTGTTCAACTCTAGCTTCATGTCCACATCCCTGTTCAACTCCAGCTTCATATCCACATCCCTGTTCAAATCTAGCTTTATCTCCACATCCCTGTTCAACCCTAGCTTCATGTCCACATCCCTGTTCAACTCTAGCTTCATCTCCACATCCCTGTTCAACCCTAGCTTCATGTCCACATCCCTGTTCAACCCTAGCTTCATGTCCACATCCCTGTTCAAATCTAGCTTCATCTCCACATCCCTGTTCAACCCTAGCTTTATCTCCACATCCCTGTTCAACCCTAGCTTCATGTCCACATCCCTGTTCAACTCTAGCTTTATCTCCACATCCCTGTTCAACCCTAGCTTCATGTCCACATCCCTGTTCAAACCTAGCTTCATGTCCACATCCCTGTTCAAACCTAGCTTCATGTCCACATCCCTGTTCAAACCTAGCTTCATCTCCACATCCCTGTTCAACTCTAGCTTTATCTCCACATCCCTGTTCAAACCTAGCTTCATGTCCACATCCCTGTTCAAACCTAGCTTCATGTCCACATCCCTGTTCAAACCTAGCTTCATCTCCACATCCCTGTTCAACCCTAGCTTTATCTCCACATCCCTGTTCATACCTAGCTTCATGTCCACATCCCTGTTCAAACCAAGCTTCATGTCCACATCCCTGTTCAACCCTAGCTTTATCTCCACATCCCTGTTCAACCTTAGCTTCATCTCCACATCCCTGTTCAACCCTAGCTTCATGTCCACATCCCTGTTCAACTCCAGCTTTATCTCCACATCCCTGTTCAACTCTAGCTTCATGCCCACATCCCTGTTCAACTCTAGCTTCATGCCCACATCCCTGTTCAACTCTAGCTTCATGCCCACATCCCTGTTAAACCCTAGCTTAATCGCCACATCCCTGTTCAACTCTAGCTTCATGCCCACATCCCTGTTCAACCCTAGCTTAATCTCCACATCCCTGTTCAACCCTAGCTTCATGTCCACATCCCTGTTCAACTCTAGCTTCATGTCCACATCCCTGTTCAACTCCAGCTTCATATCCACATCCCTGTTCAAATCTAGCTTTATCTCCACATCCCTGTTCAACTCTAGCTTCATCTCCACATCCCTGTTCAACCCTAGCTTCATGTCCACATCCCTGTTCAACCCTAGCTTCATGTCCACATCCCTGTTCAAATCTAGCTTCATCTCCACATCCCTGTTCAACCCTAGCTTTATCTCCACATCCCTGTTCAACCCTAGCTTCATGTCCACATCCCTGTTCAACTCCAGCTTTATCTCCACATCCCTGTTCAACCCTAGCTTCATGTCCACATCCCTGTTCAAACCTAGCTTCATGTCCACATCCCTGTTCAAACCTAGCTTCATGTCCACATCCCTGTTCAAACCTAGCTTCATCTCCACATCCCTGTTCAACCCTAGCTTTATCTCCACATCCCTGTTCATACCTAGCTTCATGTCCACATCCCTGTTCAAACCAAGCTTCATGTCCACATCCCTGTTCAACCCTAGCTTTATCTCCACATCCCTGTTCAACCTTAGCTTCATCTCCACATCCCTGTTCAACTCTAGCTTTATCTCCACATCCCTGTTCATACCTAGCTTTATCTCCACATCCCTGTTCAACCCTAGCTTTATCTCCACATCCCTGTTCATACCTAGCTTTATCTCCACATCCCTGTTCAACCCTAGCTTCATCTCCACATCCCTGTTCAACTCTAGCTTCATCTCCACATCCCTGTTCAACTCTAGCTTCATCTCCACATCCCTGTTCAACTCTAGCTTCATCTCCACATCCCTGTTAACCCTAGCTTTATCTCCACATCCCTGTTCAACCCTAGCTTCATCTCCACATCCCTGTTCAACCCTATCTTTATCTCCACATCCCTGTTCAACCCTAGCTTTATGCCCACATCCCTGTTCAACCCTAGCTTCATGTCCACATCCCTGTTCAACCATAGCTTTATCTCCACATCCCTGTTCAACCCTAGCTTCATGTCCACATCCCTGTTCAACTCCAGCTTTATCTCCACATCCCTGTTCAACTCTAGCTTCATGCCCACATCCCTGTTCAACTCTAGCTTCATGCCCACATCCCTGTTCAACTCTAGCTTCATGCCCACATCCCTGTTCAACTCTAGCTTCCTCTCCACATCCCTGTTCAACCCTAGCTTCATGTCCACATCCCTGTTCAACCCTAGCTTCATGTCCACATCCCTGTTCAACCCTAGCTTCATGTCCACATCCCTGTTCAAACCTAGCTTCATGTCCACATCCCTGTTCAAACCTAGCTTCATGTCCACATCCCTGTTCAAACCTAGCTTCATCTCCACATCCCTGTTCAACCCTAGCTTTATCTCCACATCCCTGTTCATACCTAGCTTCATGTCCACATCCCTGTTCAAACCAAGCTTCATGTCCACATCCCTGTTCAACCCTAGCTTTATCTCCACATCCCTGTTCAACCTTAGCTTCATCTCCACATCCCTGTTCAACCCTAGCTTCATGTCCACATCCCTGTTCAAACCAAGCTTTATCTCCACATCCCTGTTCAACTCTAGCTTCATGCCCACATCCCTGTTCAACTCTAGCTTCATGCCCACATCCCTGTTCAACTCTAGCTTCATGCCCACATCCCTGTTAAACCCTAGCTTAATCTCCACATCCCTGTTCAACTCTAGCTTCATGCCCACATCCCTGTTCAACCCTAGCTTAATCTCCACATCCCTGTTCAACCCTAGCTTCATGTCCACATCCCTGTTCAACTCTAGCTTCATGTCCACATCCCTGTTCAACTCCAGCTTCATATCCACATCCCTGTTCAAATCTAGCTTTATCTCCACATCCCTGTTCAACTCTAGCTTCATCTCCACATCCCTGTTCAACCCTAGCTTCATGTCCACATCCCTGTTCAACCCTAGCTTCATGTCCACATCCCTGTTCAAATCTAGCTTCATCTCCACATCCCTGTTCAACCCTAGCTTTATCTCCACATCCCTGTTCAACCCTAGCTTCATGTCCACATCCCTGTTCAACTCTAGCTTTATCTCCACATCCCTGTTCAACCCTAGCTTCATGTCCACATCCCTGTTCAAACCTAGCTTCATGTCCACATCCCTGTTCAAACCTAGCTTCATGTCCACATCCCTGTTCAAACCTAGCTTCATCTCCACATCCCTGTTCAACCCTAGCTTTATCTCCACATCCCTGTTCATACCTAGCTTCATGTCCACATCCCTGTTCAAACCAAGCTTCATGTCCACATCCCTGTTCAACCCTAGCTTTATCTCCACATCCCTGTTCAACCTTAGCTTCATCTCCACATCCCTGTTCAACTCTAGCTTTATCTCCACATCCCTGTTCATACCTAGCTTTATCTCCACATCCCTGTTCAACCCTAGCTTTATCTCCACATCCCTGTTCATACCTAGCTTTATCTCCACATCCCTGTTCAACCCTAGCTTCATGTCCACATCCCTGTTCAACTCCAGCTTTATCTCCACATCCCTGTTCAACTCTAGCTTCATCTCCACATCCCTGTTAACCCTAGCTTTATCTCCACATCCCTGTTCAACCCTAGCTTCATCTCCACATCCCTGTTCAACCCTATCTTTATCTCC
Organism: Salvelinus alpinus; assembly: GCF_045679555.1. Taxonomy (NCBI): domain Eukaryota; kingdom Metazoa; phylum Chordata; class Actinopteri; order Salmoniformes; family Salmonidae; genus Salvelinus; species Salvelinus alpinus. The sequence goes on along the minus strand of NC_092105.1, from coordinate 13,576,776 downwards.
ACATCCCTGTTCAACCCTAGCTTTATGCCCACATCCCTGTTCAACCCTAGCTTCATGTCCACATCCCTGTTCAACCATAGCTTTATCTCCACATCCCTGTTCAACCCTAGCTTCATGTCCACATCCCTGTTCAACTCCAGCTTTATCTCCACATCCCTGTTCAACTCTAGCTTCATGCCCACATCCCTGTTCAACTCTAGCTTCATGCCCACATCCCTGTTCAACTCTAGCTTCATGCCCACATCCCTGTTCAACTCTAGCTTCCTCTCCACATCCCTGTTCAACCCTAGCTTCATGTCCACATCCCTGTTCAACCCTAGCTTCATGTCCACATCCCTGTTCAACCCTAGCTTCATGTCCACATCCCTGTTCAACCCTAGCTTCATGTCCACATCCCTGTTCAACCCTAGCTTCATGTCCACATCCCTGTTCAACTCTAGCTTCATGTCCACATCCCTGTTCAACTCCAGCTTCATGTCCACATCCCTGTTCAAATCTAGCTTTATCTCCACATCCCTGTTCAACCCTAGCTTCATGTCCACATCCCTGTTCAACTCTAGCTTCGTCTCCACATCCCTGTTCAACCCTAGCTTCATGTCCACATCCCTGTTCAAATCTAGCTTTATCTCCACATCCCTGTTCAACCCTAGCTTCATGTCCACATCCCTGTTCAACTCTAGCTTCATCTCCACATCCCTGTTCAACCCTAGCTTCATGTCCACATCCCTGTTCAACCCTAGCTTCATGCCCACATCCCTGTTCAAATCTAGCTTAATCTCCACATCCCTGTTTAACCCTAGCTTTATCTCCACATCCCTGTTCAACCCTAGCTTCATGTCCACATCCCTGTTCAACTCTAGCTTCATCTCCACATCCCTGTTCAAACCTAGCTTCATGTCCACATCCCTGTTCAACCCTAGCTTTATCTCCACATCCCTGTTCAATCCTAGCTTTATCTCCACATCCCTGTTCAAACCTAGCTTCATGTCCACATCCCTGTTCAAACCTAGCTTCATCTCCACATCCATGTTCAACCCTAGCTTTATCTCCAAATCCCTGTTCAATCTAGCTTCATGTCCACATCCCTGTTCAACTCCAGCTTTATCTCCACATCCCTGTTCAACTCTAGCTTCATGCCCACATCCCTGTTCAACCCTAGCTTAATCTCCACATCCCTGTTCAACCCTAGCTTCATGTCGACATCCCTGTTCAACCCCAGCTTCATGTCCACATCCCTGTTCAACTCTAGCTTCATGTCCACATCCCTGTGCAAATCTAGCTTCATGTACACATCCCTGTACAACTCTAGCTTCATCTCCACATCCCTGTTCAACCCTAGCTTCATGTCCACATCCCTGTTCAACCCTAGCTTCATGTCCACATCCCTGTTCAACTCTAGCTTCATGTCCACATCCCTGTTCAACTCCAGCTTCATGCCCACATCCCTGTTCAAATCTAGCTTTATCTCCACATTCCTTTTCAACCCTAGCTTCATGTCCACATCCCTGTTCAACTCTAGCTTCATGCCCACATCCTGTTCAACTCTAGCTTCATGCCCACATCCCTGTTCAACCCTAGCTTAATCTCCACATCCCTGTTCAACCCTAGCTTCATGTCCACATCCCTGTTCAACCCTAGCTTCATGTCCACATCCCTGTTCAACTCTAGCTTCATGTCCACATCCCTGTGCAAATCTAGCTTCATGTCCACATCCCTGTACAACTCTAGCTTCATCTCCACATCCCTGTTCAACCCTAGCTTCATGTCCACATCCCTTTTCAACCCTAGCTTCATGTCCACATCCCTGTTCAACTCTAGCTTCATGTCCACATCCCTGTTCAACTCCAGCTTCATGTCCACATCCCTGTTCAAATCTAGCTTTATCTCCACATTCCTTTTCAACCCTAGCTTCATGTCCACATCCATGTTCAACTCTAGCTTCATCTCCACATCCCTGTTCAACCCTAGCTTCATGTCCACATCCCTGTTCAAATCTAGCTTCATCTCCACACCCCTGTTCAACCCAAGCTTCATGTCCACATCCCTGTTCAACTCCAGCTTTATCTCCACATCCCTGTTCAAGTCTAGCTGCATGCCCACATCCCTGTTCAAACCTAGCTTCATGTCCACATCCCTGTTCAAACCTAGCTTCATCTCCACATCCCTGTTCAACTCTAGCTTTATCTCCACATCCCTGTTCAACACTAGAGTTTTGGAATGAAACTCTTCCTTTATACACAACCTCTTTTCTCTGTAACACGTGTCCTTTCCCAAGACATCACATATGAGAAATTAGATGGAAGACGTTGTAATCGCTAGCTAACAGATGTTAGCTGTGTGTTTGGACAATGCATAGGCTAATGACAGTGGGTGGCTGACCTAGCATTAGCGGCTAGGGTATATTTAGCGCTCTCTCTGTCACTGTGATGGGAGTAATGAAGTGACATGATTTTACTAAGAAAGAGGTTGTCTGCCAGAAAAGCATTAAGAACAAATTAGATAGAATGAGAGGGAGAGAAGGAGAAGGAGAGAATGAGAGCCAGAGAGAAGGAGAGAGCGCAAGAGAAGGAGAGAGCACGAGAGAAGGAGAGAGCAGGAGAGAGTGCGAGAGAAGGAGAGGGAGAGAGCGAGAAAAGGAGAGGGAGAGAGCGAAAGAGAAGAAGTTTCACATTTTTTATTACATTATGCACAAGTAGAGTGAAATGACTTTCTTGCAAACTCAAACTCAAACCCCAACAATGCAATAATCAGTAACAATGTAATATATTATATATATTACACAACACAACTTTTAACCTAAAAACACACATAAGAATAGGAAATACGAAATAAAGGAAGTAAGCATACTATATACACAGGATATATTGAAAATAAATTGTTCCAATGCAATAATTACATGTGTAGGTATTCTGTATGGAGGTAGATACACTATATATACAAAAGTATGTGGATGCCCCTTCAAATTAGTTGATTCGGCTATTTCAGCCACACCCGTTGCTGACAGGTGTATAAAATCGAGCACACAGCCATGCAATCTCCTTAGACAAACATTGGCAGTAAAATGGCCTTACTGAACAGCTCAGTGACTTTCAAACATGGCAACATCATAGGATGCCAGCTTCCAACAAGTAGGTTCGTCCTGGTCAACTGTAAGTGCTTTAATTGTGAAATGAAAACGTCTAGGACTAACAACGGCTCAGCCGCGAAGTGGTAAACCTTACAAGCTCACAGAACTGGTTGGCAGGAAGATAAAACTAGGGTTAGGGTTGAACAGGGAGATAAAGCTAGGGTTAGGGTTGAACAGGGAGATAAAGCTACGGTTAAGGTTGAACAGGGAGATAAAGCTAGGGTTAAGGTTGAACAGGGAGATAAAGCTACGGTTAGGGTTGAACAGGGAGATAAAGCTACGGTTAAGGTTGAACAGGGAGATAAAGCTAGGGTTAAGGTTGAACAGGGAGATAAAGCTAGGGTTAGGGTTGAACAGGGAGATAAAGCTACGGTTAAGGTTGAACAGGGAGATAAAGCTACGGTTAAGGTTGAACAGGGAGATAAAGCTAGGGTTAAGGTTGAACAGGGAGATAAAGCTAGGGTTAGGGTTGAACAGGGAGATAAAGCTACGGTTAAGGTTGAACAGGGAGATAAAGCTAGGGTTAGGGTTGAACAGGGAGATAAAGCTAGGGTTAGGGTTGAACAGGGAGATAAAGCTACGGTTAGGGTTGAACAGGGAGATAAAGCTAGGGTTAAGGTTGAACAGGGAGATAAAGCTAGGGTTAGGGTTGAACAGGGAGATAAAGCTATGGTTAAGGTTGAACAGGGAGATAAAGCTATGGTTAGGGTTGAACAGGGAGATGAAGCTAGGGTTAAGGTTGAACAGGGAGATAAAACGAGGGTTCGGATTGAACAGGGAGATAAAGCTAGGGTTAAGGTTGAACAGGGAGATAAAGCTAGGGTTAGGGTTGAACAGGGAGATAAAGCTAGGGTTAAGGTTGAACAGGGAGATAAAGCTAGGGTTAGGGTTGAACAGGGAGATAAAGCTAGGGTTAGGGTTGAACAGGGATGTAGAGATAAAGTTAGGGTTAGGGTTGTAGTTGAGGGTTGAGATCTGAGTCTACTGAAGCTAGGCATACTGTTATTTAACAGCAGTAGACATGTCATAGCCTGGTCCCAGATCTATGTAGCCTGGGACCAGGCCACTGTTCTCTGGTTCAATGGCCATAATAAATACACAAATATTATACAGTACAAGACTAATGAAATACATTTCCTTATAACAAAAGAAAGAGGATGAGGAAAGAAGCAAACTATTGCGATGTAGGGGTGGTTCTGGGCATGCCTAGTAGAGCAGGGTTGAATGATGTCATGTGCCAGAGGGCTCTTCCACTAGAAAACCACGGAACCCTGTGACATCATCACATGACCACTCTGCTGCATTCTACTTTACTGCTGCGTGTGTGTGTGTGTGTATATGTGTGTGTGTGTGTGTGTGTGTGTGGTGGAGGAGGGGGGGGGGGTCGCACTAGTGTGTGCGTGTACATAGGCCTACGTGTGCACGTCTGCTCATGTGTGTGTGATTGAGAGTGAATGACTCCAAAGTCCATGTTTTTATGGTTTCAGCGTTTGCCAACATCCTCCCTCAACATGCCCCATCACACAGGAAGGGTATTGAGATCAGCCCCATACAGTAGAAACCAGTTCAGAGAGCCCACTGATTTACAGTGGAGGGAGTAGGTTAACCTGGGTATAAGGCTGAAGCCAGAGGGACCAATCTAATATGGAGGTAGACAATACTGTCTGTTAAGAATAATGCTGCTACTAGTGTAATACTATATGAGGGATATCTTGGAGAGAGAGGAGAGAGAGGGAGGGGGACAGAGGGAAGGAGGGGAGAGAGAAAGAAAGAAAGGAGAGGGGGGGGAGAAAGGGGGTGGCTGCAGCTCTTTCTTTCTTTCTCTCTCTCTTTCCTCCCTCTCTCCGGGCCACTCTGGGGAGGAGAAACCACATTAGAAAACTCCTTCAGGCAGAGATTAGCATCTCCAGTCGCTAACGCTCACTGCTAATGCTCACTGCTAATGCTCCAGAGAGGCTGGGCACACGGGTGGGTGTTCACTAGACGGCCATGCTGGAAATGACCATATTGTCATCAGAACTTACGAGCAACTATGTGGAGTAGAGGTTAGGGTTATGGTTGAGGCTAAGGGGTAAGGGGGAAAAGGGATACCTAGTCTAGGGTTGAACAGGGATGTGGACATGAAGCTAGGATTAGGGTTAGGGTTGTGGCTAGAAGGCATAGCTGGTCCTTCATCTCTAGCATGGTCAGTTAGTGGTTATCTGATTAAATGGTTACCCGGATCATCTGCATTGACCCCATCTTCCACTGACTCTTTGAACATTCACAAGACATTATAAATACACTGTACACTCTCTCACACACACTGTCACTCTCACACACATTCACATACACTACATATACACATAACACACACGCATACTGACACAACACACACACACACACACACACACACACACACACACACACACACACACACACACACACACACACACACACACACACACACACACACACACACATGCCATCACGTTTCACTGTTGTTCTCCGGGTGATGAGAGGTGTTGGGTTTGCACCAGACATAGCGTTTTCCTTGATGGCCAAAAAGCTCAATTTTAGTCTCATCTGCCCAGAGTACCTTCTTCCATATGTTTGGAGAGTCGCCCACATGCCTTTAGGCAAATACCAAACATGTTTGCTTATTTTTTTCTGTCCACTCTTTCGTAAAGCCCAGCTCTGTGGAGTGTACGGCTTAAAGTGGTCCTATGGACAGATACTCCTATCTCCGCTGTGGAGCTTTGCAGCTCCTTCAGGGTTATCTTTGGTCTCTTTGTTGCCTCTCTGATTAATGCCCTCCTTGCCTGGTCCATGAGTTTTGCTGGGCGGCCCTCTCTTGGCAGGTTTGTTGTGGTGCCATATTCTTTCCATTATTTAATACTGGATCTAATGGTGCTCTGTGGGAAGTTCAAAGTTTTAGATATTTTTTTATAACCCAACCCTGATCTGTACTTCTCCATGACTTTGTCCCTGACCTGTTTGGAGAGCTCCTTGGTCTTCATGGTGCCGCTTGCTTGGTGGTGCCCCTTGCTTAGTGGTGTTGCAGACTCTGGGGCCTTTCAGAACAGGTGTATATATACTGAGATCATGTGACAGATCATGTGACACTCACAGGTGGACTTTATTTAACTAATTATGTGACTTCTGAAGGTAATTGGTTGCACCATATCTTATTTAGGGGCTTCATATCAAAGGGGGTGAATACATATGCACGCACCACTTTTCAGGTTTTAATTTTTTTTTGAAACAAGTAATTTTTTTCATTTCACTTCACCAATTTGAACTATTTTGTGTATGTCCATTACATGAAATAAAAATAAAAATCTATTTAAATGACAGGTTGTAATGCAACAAAATAGGAAAAACGCCAAGGGGAATGATAACCTTATTATTATCTATCCTGATGCCTTTATCCTGCCTTCATCCACATTGATCTGGTACTAGTGCTCGGAGGGCTGTGACAGTTGGTCTGCCTCACGGTAATTGACTGTTATTTAACAATTAACATATCTCCTGGATTCCACATATAGCATACAAGCCATTTTAAAAAAGTCTAATAAATCCATGTAATATATACTTACATCTTCACAATAAATCCATAATTTGTTTTAGACAAGTCTAAAGATGCATGATATGAAGAAAATGTCATCCATTTCAGAAGAGAAGAATAGCATTCTCTGTATTGAGCGGTTAGCAAATGCTTAATTTTAGAGTTATTAATGTAACTTTAGTTGTTCTACAAACGTTGGGCTATATGTTTAGATTTTTAATACATTGTAAGGCTGCGTGATGCGACTAATGATGATTTGCTAAAAGTCGCTTGAAAGGCATGAGCTCTGCTTAGTTTTTTTTGCAGGCTGCACACTCAAATAGTCTCTCATTCACAATTTGACAAGCACGTGATAATGCCTTGAATTTCACGGCAGCATTCCCTTTATGGCCGTAATGCATCCAAAAAAAAAAGCATGCCTTTTGCGGCCCGGAGTGCTGCGATGTGCCCTTCTCCCTGAGTGTGCTGTGCAATCGGAAGTCCTCTCACTCACATGGCTCTCCGTCACGTGATCAGGTCTTTCTCAAAGGCTTCAAGTGAAGACAGACACGTCGGGGACGCAACTGAATGTGTCCTTATGCAACTCCATGGTGCATATTGAAGATATTGGAAGAACTGTCCACATTTACTTCTCGTCAGCCAACAAGATGAGTAGGCCTAACGAACAGCAAAAGCAATAGCCTATGTCAATCTACTATCCCCCATAGTACAAAAGTCCACCTAATCTGTGTGAGAAATAAATATTCCAAACATAGTCTGGGACAGTTGTGGGATGCGATAGATCACAAATTAATACAACCACCAGCACAATTTTTTTTTTCTTATGCAATGTGGCTGATGCAACTGATCAGAATGATCAGACTATGATTCACAAGTGATAATGCATAATTCACAAGTGATAATACATAATTCACAAATGATAGGCTGATACTGTCACCCATCAGACTATTCTTGATTTAATCTTGTCTTTAAATATACTAAATAATATATGTGTGACATTTGTTTCGATTTAGAATGGACAATTATCATGCACCTGTATCGAAAATAGATGTCATCTATGCACTCAAATAGCGAATGGAGGACGCTTTTCCCCGTGGTTTATTTTCATGATAGCCAGGTAGGCTATACTCCTGTGGTGAATATAAACAATGTGCTTAATATTAGGAAAGTTGAGAAATAAATATAATAGGCCTAGCCTATAGAAAGCTGATGGGATCCTCGTCTTTTAATTAGAGACCATCACTCTGTTTTCTCCCGCAATTGCATAGTCTATAGAAATGTTGCGCAACATGAGCTCATGGGCTCTCGTGAAGTGTTTGATTAGATTTTCGATTACATTGGCAGTGATGTCAGAGTGATTAGAGGGACAATAAAGTGCTGAGTACAGTGGTTCTTCCTTTAAAAGGTTTTGAGCTTATGCCGCGACGGTTTGTGGTAGATTGTGCTAAATTCCGTCATTCTGGCAACAATGGCTGACACTTAAATAACGTGCCATAGAATTCTGTGGCACCTCGCAAGCTATGCTGCAGTACGCCGCAACTTTTAAAGGAAGAACCACTTCCCCAGGCAGGTAGCAAGTTTGGTACGCTACTAATGACCAGCAGCAGCAGCAGAGCTTGGAGAAATCTAATTACCGTGACGAAACTGTCATTTGGAATTTGACTGCCTTCATGACTCGTGACCACTGGTGTGGCAGTAAAATGGTCACGGTACAAGGTGCTCCCTGTATTTAGCTTAATTCATTTTTTACTCTGCATTGTTGGGAAGGGCTCGTAAGCAAGCATTTCACGTTAATGTCTACACCCGTTGTTTTCGGTGCATGTGACAAATAACATTTGATTTAGTATTCTGTCCTTTCAAAACATAGTCATGACTGAAAGAGAGACGTGCATTTCCTGTGCATTAGAGAGACGGCCAGAGCAGGAAGTTATCTGTTATCTAATGGAAGTGGTCAATACTGGCCGGAGCAAAGCCCTGCGGCCACAGTGTTTCAGAGAAACCAATGGATCTATGATGGATCTGTCTGTTCAGGCCTCCCTGGATAACAATTGCCACTGCTTTTGAGGGACAGATGTGGCTAATACTGGTCCTACACTGGTTTTCAGCAAACGGGCACACACACACACACACACACACACACACACACACACACACACACACACACACACACACACACACACACACACACACACACACACACACACACACACACACACACACACACACACACACCTTTACATAATGCACCAGCCTCTCCTCCTCGTTGACTTTGTAGGTCTTGACTCCGCACTCTTTAGCCAATCGGAGGATACGATTCTGAGTAGGCCCGACGTAGGCCCCGCCCAGGTCAACATACTTAGTCTGCTCATTCTGGGGGGGGGGGGGGGGAGAGAGTGCATCAGACAAGCAGTGGACAATCCTAATCCCATAGATCAATTGTGTTTTAATCTATAACCAAATCAGTTGCTTAAAAAATGTTTTCGCTATGAACATGTAAAGCTGATTCTTACAGGGATTACACATTGACTGGCCTTTGGTCTGACATAGGTCTTACCTGTACGGTGAAGGTCCGTCCACCAACCCGGTCTCTAGCTTCCAGAACCACAGGACTCAGCCCTTTCTCCTTCAACAGCTTAGCTGCACTCAGCCCTGAGAAAGAGACAGACAGCCAGATAGAGTGAGAAACAGATAGAGAGGAGGAGGAGAGGTAAGTGTAAACATGATGCTGATTATATCAAACATTTTGTATATAAACTATCCAACTATCCCCTCTGATAGAGCGAGAGAGAGACATTATGCTGAATATATGATAACACATTTTGTATATAAACTATCCCCACTTTTCACATCTGTTTAACTTCCCCCTCTCATCCTTCCCCCTCTTATCCTCCCTGTGTTTTGTTCTGTTGTGTAGATCAGGAGAGGAGAACCCTGTAATATGGCAGGTTGTGATACAGAGTCTGTGAGAAAGCAGCAGGCTAGAGGTACAGCTCCTTGGCCCAGTGGAGGAACACTGATACAATTCAATTTAAGGGCTTTATTGGCACGGGAAACATATGTTAACATTGCCAAAGCAAGTGAAATAGATAAACAAAAGTGAAATAAACAATACAAAAATGAACAGTAAACATTACACTCACAGAAGTTCCAAAGGAATAAAGACATTTCAAATGTCAAACCAGGCAAAAGACACCTCAGTGCCACCAATACTCCTTAGCCGGCCCACAAGAATGGAATGGTCTACCGTATCAGAAGCTTTGGCCAAGTCAATAAAAATAGTAGTACAACATTGCTTAGAATCAAGGAGAATGGTGACATAATTTAGGACCTTTAAATCAAATCAAAATATATACGTTATTGGTCACATGTATTTAGCAGATGTTATTGGTCACATGTATTTAGCAGATGTTATTGCGGGTGTAGCGAAATACTTGTGTTCCTAGCTCCAACAGTGCAGTAGTATTTAACAATTCACAACAATACACACAAATCTATAAGTAAAAGAATGGAATTAAGAAATATATAAATATTAGATTGATGTCGGAGTGGCATTGAGTAAAATACAGTAGAATAGAATACAGTATATACACACACATATGAGATGAGTAAAGCAGTATGTAAACCTTGTTTAAACATTATTAAAGTGGCCAGTGATTCCAAAGTCTAGGGCAGCAGCCTCTAAGGTGCAGGGTTAGGTAACAGGGTGGAAGCCGGCTAGTGATGGCTATTTAACAGTGATGGCCTTGAGATAGAAGCTGTTTTTCAGTCTCTCGGCTCCAGCTTCGATGAACCTGTACTGACCTCGCCTTCTGGATGGAAGCAGGGTGAACAGGCCGTAGCTCGGGAGGTTGATGTCCTTGATGATTTTTGTTGGCCTTCCTGTGACATCGGGTGCTGTAGGTGTCCTGGAGGGTAGGTAGTTTGACCCCGGTGATGCGTTGGGCAGACCGCACCATTCTCTGGAGAGCCCTGCAGTTGCGGGCGGTGTAGTTGCCGTACTAGGCGGTGATACAGCCCGACAGATGCGCTCAACTGTACAGGTTTGTAAGGGTTTTCGGGGCCAAGCCAAATTTCTTCAGTCTCCTGAGGTCGAAGAGGCGCTGTTGCAGCTTCTTCACCACTGTCTGTGTGGGTGGACCATTTCAGATCGTCAGTGATGTGTACTCTGCGGGACTTGAAGCTTTCTACCTTCTCCACTGTGGTCCCGTCGATGTGGATAGAGGCGTTTCCTCCTTCGTTTCCTGAAGTCCACGACCAGCTCCTTTGTTTTGTTTTAATTAATTAATTAATTAATTTCACCTTTATTTAACCAGGTAGGCTAGTTGAGAACAAGTTCTCATTTACAACTGCGACCTGGCCAAGATAAAGCAAAGCAGTTCGACACATACAACAACACAGAGTTACACATGGAATAAACAAACATACAATCAATAATACAGTACAAAAATCTTTAAACAGCATGTGTAAATGAGGTAGGATAAGAGTGGTAAGGTAATAAATAGGCCATGGTGGCGAAGGAATTACAATAAAGCAATTAAACACTTGAATGGTAGGGTGTGCAGAAGATGAATGTGCAAGTAGAGATACTGGGGTGCAAAGGAGCAAGATAAATAAATAAATACAGTATGGGGATGAGGTAGATTGGATGGGCTATTTACAGATGATCTATGTACAGGTGCAGTGATCGGTGAGCTGCTCTGAAGAATTGGCTTTGGGGATGACCAGTGAGATATACCTGCTGGAGCGCTTGCTACGAGTGTGTGCTGCTAAGGCTACGAGTGAGCTGAGATAAGGCGGGGCTTTACCTAGCAGAGACTTGTAGATGACCTGGAGCCAGTGGGTTTGGCGACAAGTATGAAGCGAGGGCCAGCCAACGAGAGCATACAGGTCGCAGTGGTGGGTAAAATATGTGGCTTTGGTGACAAAACGGATGGCACTGTGATAGACTGCATCCAATTTGTTGAGTAGAGTGTTGGAGGCTATTTTGTAAATGACATCGCCGAAGTTGAGGATCGGTAGGATGGTCAGTTTTATGAGGGTATGTTTGGCAGCATGAGTGAAGGATGCTTTGTTGCGAAATAGGAAGCCGATTCTAGATTTAATTTTGGATTGGAGATGTTTAATGTGAGTCTGGAATGAGAGTTTACAGTCTAACCAGACACATATTTTAAGTCAGAACCGTCCAGAATAGTGATGCTGGACGGGCGGGCAGGTGTGGGCAGCGATCGGTTGAAGAGCATGCATTTGGTTTAACTTGCATTTAAGAACAGTTTGAGGCCACGGAAGGAGAGTTGTATGACATTGAAGCTCATCTGGAGGTTAGTTAACACAGTGTCCATTGAAGGGCCAGAGGTATACAGAATGATGTTGTCTGTGTACAGGTGGATCAAAGAATCACCAGCAGCGAGAGCGATATCATTGATGAAAACAGAGAAGAGAGTCAGCCCGAGAATTGAACCCTGTGGCACCCCCATAGTGACCGCCAGAGGTCCGGACAACAGGCCCTCCGATTTGACATCCGATTTGACATACTGAACCAAGTAGTTGGTGAACCAGGCGAGGCAATCATTTGAGAAACACGGCTGTTGAGTCTGCCAATAAGAATGTTGTGATTGACAGAGTCAAAAGCCTTAGCCAGGTCGATGAATACGGCTGCACAGTAATGTCTCTTATCGATGGCGGTTATGATATTGTTTAGGACCTTGAGCGTGGCTGAGGTGCGCCCATGACCAGCTCTGAAACCAGACTACATAGCGGAGAAGGTACGGTGAGATTCGAAATGGTCGGTAATCTGTTTGTTAACTTGGCTTTCAAAGACCTTAGAAAGGCAGAGTAGAATAGATATAGGTCTGTAGCAGTTTGGGTCAAGAGTGTCTCCCCCTTTGAAGAGGGGAATGACCGCGGCAGCTTTCCAATCTATGGGAATCTCAGATGATACGAAAGAGAGGTTGAACAGGCTAGTAATAGGGGTTGCAACAATTTCGGCAGATAATTTTAGAAAGAGAAGGTACAGATTGTCTAGCCCGGCTGATTTGTAGGGGTCCAGATTTTGCAGCTCTTTCAGAACGTCAGCTATCTGGATTTGGGTGAAGGAGAAATGGGGGAGGGTTGGGTGAGTTGCTGTGGGGAGCGCAGGGCTGTTGACCGGGGTAAGGGTAGCCAGGTGGAAAGCATGGCCAGCCGTAGAAAAATGCTTATTGAAATTCTCAATTATTGTGGATTTATCGGTGGTGACAGTGTTTCCTAGCCTCAGTACAGTGGGCAGCTGGGAGGAGGTGCTCTTATTCTCCATGAACTTTACAGTATCCCAGAACTTTTTGGAGTTTGTGCTACAGGATGCAAATCTCTGCTTGAAAAAGCTAGCCTTAGCCTTCCTAACTGCCTGTGTATATTTGTTCCTAACTTCCCTGAAAAGTTGCATATCAAGGGGGCTGTTCGATGCTAATGCAGAACGCCACAGGATGTTTTTGTGCTGGTCAAGGGCAGTCAGGTCTGGAGTGAACCAAGGGCTGTATCTGTTCCTGGTTCAACATTTTTGGAATGGGGCATGCTTATTTAAGATGGTGAGGAAGGCACGTTTAAATAATAACCAGGCATCCTCTACTGATGGGATGAGGTCAATATCCTTCCAGGATACCCGGGCCAGGTCGATTAGAAAGGACTGCTCGCTGAAGTGTTTTAGGGAGCGTTTGACAGTGGGGTGGTCGTTTGACCGCAGACCCATTACGGATGCAGGCATTGAGGCAGTGATTGCTGAGATCTTGGTTGAGAACAGCAGAGGTGTATTTGGAGGGCAAGTTGGTTAGGATGATATCTATGAGGGTGCCCATGTTTACGGATTTGGGGTTGTACCTGGTGGGTTCATTGATAATTTGTGTGAGATTGAGGGCATCAAGCTTAGATTGTAGGATGGCCGGGGTGTTAAGCATGTCACAGTTTAGGTCACCTAGCAGCACGAGCTCTGAAGATAGATGGGGGGCAATCAATTCACATATGGTGTCCAGGGCACAGCTGGGGGCAGAGGGTGGTCTATAGCAAGCGGCAACAGTGAGAGACTTGTTTCTGGAAAGATGGATTTTTAAAAGTAGAAGTTCGATTTGTTTGGGTACAGACCTGGATAGTAAGACAGAACTCTGTAGGCTATCTCTGCAGTAGATTGCAACACCACCCCCTTTGGCAGTTCTATCTCACTTCCTAAGCCAGGACTCAGACACGGCTAGGACATCCGGGTTGGCAGAGGGTGCTAAAGCAGTGAATAAAACAAACTTAGGGAGGAGGCTTCTAATGTTAACATGCATGAAACCAAGGCTTTTACGGTTACAAAAGTCAACAAATGAGAGCACCTGGGGAGTAGGAGTGGGGCTAGGCACTGCAGGGCCTGGATTAACCTCCACATCACCAGAGGAACAGAGGAGGAGTAGGATGAGGGTACGGCTAAAGGCTAACAGGACTGGTCGTTTAGTGCGTTCAGAGGAGCAGGTTTCTGGGTGTGAGAGAATAGATTCAAGGCATACTGTACAGACAGAGGTATGGAGTACATTGGAGGTAAACCTAGGCATTGAGTAAAGATGAGAGAGATATTGTCCAGAGACATTTAAACCAGGTGATGTCACCGCATATGTGGGAGGTGGAACTAAATGGTTGGTTAAGGCATATTGAGCAGGGCTAGAGGCTCTACAGTGAAATAAGACAATAATCACTGACCAGGACAGTAATGGACAAGGCATATTGATATTAGGGAGAGGCATGCGTAGCCGGGTGATCAATAGGGGTCCAGTGAGTGGTTGGGCTGGCTGGAGGCACGGCGATTCAGACAGCTAGCAGGCCGGGGCTACAAGCTAGCAGACCGGGGCTAGCAAGCTAGCAGAAGGGCCTTAGAGGGACGTCTCGACGGAGTAAAGTCTGTTTTAGCCTCCGCGTTGGTGACATCGATAGACCAGTCGTGATGGATTATTAGGGTTCCGAGTAGCAGAGGGGTCCAAGTCCAATTGGCAAAATAGGTATAGTGGCCCAAGAAATTGGCCGATGGATCTATACAGCTAACAGTCCAATATGCTCTAGACAGCTAGCAGCTAGCGGGCCGCGGCTTATGGATGGGCATTCAGGGGTGGTCGCGATGTAGAGGCCAGTTGAGTACCCCCTTGAGCAGAATAAGTCGTAGTCGAGTCGTGAAGGATCGGCGGGGTTCCGTGCCCCGTACCGGCAGTAGAAGGGGTCCGGGTATTGACGTCGAGTGAGAGTTTATTTTCCTGGCACCACACTCCCAGGGCCCTCACCTCCTACCTGTAGGCTGTCTCATTATTGTTGGTAATCAGGCCTACTACTGTTGTGTCATCTGCAAACTTGATTGAGTTGGAGGCGTGCGGGGCCACGCAGTCATCGGTGAACAGGGAGTACAGGAGGGGGCTGAGCATGCACCCTTGTGGGGCACCTGTGTTGAGGATCAGCAAAGTGGAGGTGTTGTTTCCTAGCTTCAACCCTTCAGGAAGTCCAGGACGGGGCGGTAAGCACATTAAAGTGGGTCTAAGGTGTCAGGTAAGGTAGAGGTGATATGATCCTTAACTAGCCTCTCAAAGCACTTTATGATGACAGAAGTGAGTGCTACGGGGTGATAGTCATTTAGTTTAGTTACCTTTGCTTTCTTGTGTACAGGAACAATGGTGGACGTAAACCCCTTCTTCGCCCGCTTTGAGGATAACACAGTGGAGATAGGTCATCTCTCTCTCTCTCTCTCTCTCCACATAAGCCCCTATACTGTATATGCCACCCCTGACCTGGCTCTGACCTCTTGACCCCTGTCCTCAGTGACCACCTGCTCACTTCAATATCATGTGAGTGTAGAAAGCAGAATAGGAAAGAGCACAAGATTTCCACATCCTCAACACACAACACACACACAATCTGGGGAATCGTAGTTCCCTACATGGGTAATAGGGTGTAATTTAAGACACAGCATTCTTTCTCCACAGATAAGACTAGTCTGGTTTTCCTCTGCTGCTCAACAGTCAGACGACTCCCAATCATAAACAACAAGCTGATATCTGGCGGTCTTGTTTCCGGCTTTTCAATATTGCTGTGGACAGATGAGTTGATACTAGGGTCTCCAGCATGGGTGTCCACTGTCCCTCCAGCAGGCTCACTTAGCCAATGGCTGCCTGTTGCATTGACTTCACCTGTTTGTCATTGCAGTGTGAGTGGATTACATTTTTCCCAGTTACCATAGTGACCCTAAGGCCATCTCTGTCTATAGCGTGATTCAATAAGACATCACATTTCACACGTGTAATTACAGTTGAAGCTAGGCAAGGTCCACAATGGCACACGCATGTACGCACACACAAACACACTTGGAGGATTAGGCACAGTGGATTCTCTGGCCTTTGTCAGTCAAGCGGGCATTCAGACAGAAGACACACAGGTAGCAATGTCCCAGCGAGAAAGAAATAGAAAGAGCGCAAGAGACAGAGGGACAAAAGGAGAGAGAGATGGACTTGATAAAGAAATACATACCGTATTCCTCTTCACAGTCCATGTTGCAATCTCTCAACAGGTGCTCACATCTGTCTAAATGTTTTCATGGCTCCCATCCCTCTCCATCCCTCCATACATGTATCCCTCCATCTCTCCAGAGCACTCTTAAGTCTGGAAGGCTACCAGGGTTTAAGCATACTTTTTACTATTACCAAACTTCTACACCCCCCCCCCCCCCACACACACACACACCACTCTGGGGGAGTACTATTTATTTTAAGGAAATTGATGCTGTTAGGTGTTCTCTATCCAAAGGGCAGACAAGCTCAATTGATGCTATTAGGTGTTCTCTATCCAAAGGTCAAAACAAAAACAAGCTCTGACCGTTTCACTTTGTTGTTTATGCCAACAGCACTCTGGAAAAATAAGATAACTTCACGCTGAGTATTGCTTTGATAAACAACATTTGTGGGGGTATAGTGAATCCTTCCTAACATCAAAGGATTTTTTTGTTGCTCAGTTCCATTCGGAGAGAGGTACTTTGTCTGATTGTGTGATAAAAGACATGAAATGAGCCTGATGCCAGAGAGAGAGAGAGAGAGAGAGAAAGAGAGAGAGAGAGACTTTTACATTCAATGGGTGTTTTCCCTTTTACTTGGAAGTAGAGACATATCAAGAAGCTGATTAAACAGCATGATCATTACACAGGTGCACCTTGTGCTGGGGACATTAAAAGGCCACTTTAAAATGTGCAGTTTTGTCACAACACAATGCCACAGATGTCTCAAGTTGAGGGAGCAGGAATTTGGCATGCTGACTGCAGGAATGTCCACCAGAGCTGTTACTAGAGAATTGAATGTTCATTTCTCTACCATAAGCCGCATCCAACATAGTTTTAGAGAATTTGGCAGTACGTCCAACAGGCCTCACAACCGCAGACCGCATGTAACCATGCCAGCCCAGGACCTCCACATCCGGCTTCTTCACCAGCTGGATTGTGTGAGACCGGCCACCTGGACAGCTGATGAAACTGAGGAGTATTTCTGTCTGCAATAAAACCTTTTTGTGGGGAAAAACTCATTCTAATTGTCAGGCCTGGCCCCCCAGGGGGTGGGCCTATACCCTTCCAGGCCCACCCATGGCTTCGCCCCTGCCCAGTCATGTGAAATCCATAGATTAGGCCCAATTAATTTATTTCAATTGACTGATTTCCGTATATGAAATGTAACTCAATAAAATCGTTGAAATTGTTGCTTTTTAAATTGTTGTTCACTATACAATGCAGTGAATACTGTATAAAGGTACAAGAGAGACTATTTTGAAGTCCTGATACAGGATAGGGTTATAGGGCTAGTGTTTGGAGTAGAATGCGGAGTGGTGCTGGGTTGTTTAGTCTCAACTATGGAGTAAGGCATGGAGAATATGGCTGGGTGAACCACGGAGAATATGGCTGGGTGAACCACGGAGAATATGGCTGGGTGAACCACGGAGAATATGACTGGGTGAACCACGGAGAATATGGCTGGGTGAACCACGGAGAATATGGCTGGGTGAACCA
The DNA here is from genome assembly GCF_045679555.1 of Salvelinus alpinus. Lineage (NCBI taxonomy): Eukaryota > Metazoa > Chordata > Actinopteri > Salmoniformes > Salmonidae > Salvelinus > Salvelinus alpinus. The sequence goes on along the minus strand of NC_092105.1, from coordinate 13,559,073 downwards.
CGGAGAATATGGCTGGGTGAACCACGGAGAATATGACTGGGTGAACCACGGAGAATATGGCTGGGTGAACCACGGAGAATATGGCTGGGTGAACCACGGAGAATATGGCTGGGTGAACCACGGAGAATATGACTGGGTGAACCACGGAGAATATGGCTGGGTGAACCACGGAGAATATGGCTGGGTGAACCACGGAGAATATGACTGGGTGAACCACGGAGAATATGGCTGGGTGAACCACGGAGAATATGGCTGGGTGAACCACGGAGAATATGGCTGGGTGAACCACGGAGAATATGACTGGGTGAACCACGGAGAATATGGCTGGGTGAACCACGGAGAATATGGCTGGGTGAACCACGGAGAATATGACTGGGTGAACCACGGAGAATATGACTGGGTGAACCACGGAGAATATGGCTGGGTGAACCACGGAGAATATGACTGGGTGAACCACGGAGAATATGACTGGGTGAACCACGGAGAATATGACTGGGTGAACCACGGAGAATATGACTGGGTGAACCATGGAGAATATGACTGGGTGAACCACGGAGAATATGACTGGGTGAACCACGGAGAATATGACTGGGTGAACCACGGAGAATATGACTGGGTGAACCACGGAGAATATGGCTGGGTGAACCACGGAGAATATGACTGGGTGAACCACGGAGAATATGGCTGGGTGAAGCATGGAGAATGGCCGGGTGAAGCATGGAGAATGGCCGGGTGAAGCATGGAGAATGGCCGGGTGAAGCATGGAGAATGGCCGGGTGAAGCATGGAGAATGGCCGGGTGAAGCATGGAGAATGACCCTAAAGGGATTACTACCATTGAGGAAAAGGTCAGTGAGTTTTTGAATGAAATGCTAGAAGATAATGACTTCTCTGGTAGAATGAAGGTCTCTGCTTCCCTCTCAATTCCTGTTTCTCTCTCTTGCTCTCTCTCAATAACATTTCAATTTAAGGGCTTTATTGGCATGGGAAACCTATGTTTACATTGTGAAAGCAAGTGAAATAGATAAAGAACAAAAGTGAAATAAACAATTAAAAAAATAACAGTAAACATTACACTCACAAAAGTTTTTAAAAAACATTTCAAATGTAATATTATGTGCAAATAGTTAAAGTACAAAAAAGAAAATAAATAAACATAAATATGGGTTGTATTTACAATATAGTGTTTGTTCTTCACTGGTTGCCCTTTTGAGGCAACAGGTCACAAATCTTACTGCTGTGATAATTATCAGGTATTGGCCTAATTCTGCTCTGCATGCCTTATTTGGTGTTTTACATTGTACATTGTGGATGTTTTTGCAGAATTCTGCATGCAGTGTCAATTTGGTGTTTGTCCCATTTTGTGAATTCTTGGTTGGTGAGCAGTCTCTCTCTCACACACACAGTTAGTTTAGTGATACCCACAGTATTATGGAGGAGGAGGAGGGCGTTTTAGTTTCCTGAGGTTTGAGCGGTGTGGTGTGCACGATGGCTTCACAGCCTAGTCTGGAGGAGACGCTGCCGTTATGACATGGATTCAGGTGTGTTCCTGAGAATGGAGTTAAGGTGGAGGAGGTTCTGCTCACAGTCGGCGAACAGGTAGGAGCTGAATTTATACATTCCGCATACAGAATGAACAAATCTGTGGTTGTGTTCATAAAAATAGTGAATTTGGTGGGTAGGCTGACTGGTAGTTAAATATTTGTAAGGGATATGTTGGTGCCATTTTCTCCTTTTTCGACTCCTTCGACTAGGGTGGTAGTTGCGAATCTGCCTCTGTTTATTACGGATGATCAAATCCGTAAAGAGTTGAGTCGGTTTGGTAAGTTTGCTAGCGGTTTTCGTGTACTGTCGGCAGGTTTAGGCAGAAAGCATGTTGTTTTGTTCAGGAGGCAATTGTTCATGTTTCTGAATAACAATGCATAACAGTTAAATGTGCATTTTAAAGTGAGACATGGGGAGGGGCTCTACGCAGGCTTTGCCAGCACAGATAGTCTATGGTGCTTTGAGTGTGGGGATTTGGGGCATAAGAGCTTTGCGTGCCCACATAAAGGCCGTAAGCAAGGTGAGGGTACAAGCGCCAGTGGGGGAAATTGAGGTCAACATGCAGGGAGCCATGAGACGCAGGCAGCAGAGGCTGGGCCTAGTCATGCTATAGATGGTGGTGTAGCTAAGGCTGGGCCTAGTCATGCTATAGATGGTGGTGTAGCTAAGGTTGGGCCTAGTCATGCTAGAGATGGTGGTGTAGCTGAGGCTGGGCCTAGTCATGTCATGGATGGTGGTGTAGATGAGGCTGGGCCTAGTCATGTCATGGATGGTGGTGTAGATGATGGGCCTAGTCAGGTTATGCTAGTGGATGAGGATAGTATACTGGGGAAGGGCAAGCAACTAGGGGGGGGGGGGGTGGAGGAGGGTGTCAAGCAAGAGGAAGAAGGGAGAGAAGAAATGAGGTGGGTGGGGAGAGGCTGGTGTGGTCAAAGGCACTAAGGAACCTTTGTCTGGTGATGGGGGGAGGCGCCAACTAGAGAGAAAGGGCAGGTGGTCAGGATGGGAGATGGAGATGAGGACGATGAAGCTTTCTTTTCAGACTCCTGCTCAAATGGGTCCAGAGCTGATAGCCAGTGAGGCAAAGGGATCAATGTACACGGTAAGGGAACTGTCAATGTTCCTGAATGATAATAAAGGGAGAAAGACTTATTTTTGTGACCTGTTGCCTTTATTGACAAATAGACACAAGCTCCCCACACCTTGTCTTACCAGACATAGCTTCTCTGTCCTGACGGTGCTTGGAAAATCCCGCTAGCTCTATATTAGTGTCGACGTTCAGCCACGACTCGGTGAAACATAAGATATTACAGTTTTTAATGTCCAGTTGGTAGGATAATTTGAATCGTAGGTAATCGATTTTTTCCCCCAATGACTGCACGTTGGCCAATTGAACGGATGGCAGTGGGAGTTCATTTGATCGCCTACGAATTCTCAGAAGGCAGCCGATCTCCGCACCCTTTTTCTCTGTCTTTTCTTCATGCAAATGACGGGGATTTGGGTCTGTTCCCGAGAAAGCAGTATGCACTTCGCGTCAGACTCATTAAAAGGAAAAAGCTTCTTCCAGTTCGAGGTGAGTAATCACTGTTCTGATGTCCAGAATTTATTTTCGGTCATAAGAGACAGTAGAAGCAACATTATGTACAAAATAAGTTCAAAAATAAGTTAAACAACGCAAAAAAACGAACAAAATAGCACAATTGGTTTGGAGCATGTAAAACGTTAGCCATCCTCTCCGGCGCCATATGATTCAGTACTACACAAATTGGTTTAATTATATATTTACAAGCTACTTAAATGGTAACAAAGGATAAACATACACACTTAATATGTTAAAAACCGGTCTCTAGCGGACTGACAACAAATATGGCTGCTTGTTACAAAAGACATGGAGGGCGAGAGAGAGACGGACAGAGACACTTAATGTTGGTACATTTAGAAACCACTCTCACATACAGTAATCCTATATTTAGCACACGAACCACCGCCCGCTTGGAGTAAGAAATCATGAATGTATTTACGTGAAATGCCTTGGTTCACCGTGTATCTCTCTCGGAACCGGGCCAACTTGGAAAGGGGGTTGTGCCTTTTTGCCGCATGCTTGTAAGGCTCTGAATGTCCAAAAGGTTCCAACAACTCTTCTGTTGTTCTCCTCTGCAGTTGTCGGTATCCGGTGACTTGTTGTGTAGTCCTGAACAGAACTACAGAGTTTCTCCCTCCATTCGCACTGGAAGATGCTTCTTTGAAGATAGGCTAGCCAGCCGTGTCGATGGATCCAAGTAGGGTGATGAGAGTGACGTAATGTGATGGTTTGAACAGAGTAGTAGAATGGTCCCACTTAATTTCACTTTCAAAGATACTTTACTTAAGACAGCTAATCAGCCGTACCAGCGATTGTCCGGGAGGTAAGTTTATTGTCTCTACCTCGTGTTGAGATTCAGAGTTCAGACCACTTTAAACGTAAGCTGCAGCTTTATGTCCCTCTGATCTGATGTGTATTTTCATAACCCATCATTTTATACAGTTTGTTCAAAAAGGCTGGTTCCGTCAGGCTGACACGCTCAAACTTTATTCAGGGGCGTGACTTGTCACTGTGCAAAGCTTACTACCGTTCAAAAGTTTGGGGTCACTTAGAAATGTCCTTCTTTTTGAAAGGAAAGCATATTTTTTGTCAATTTTAAAATAGCCTTTTAAAATGATAATGATCAATTTGATGTTAACTGATCATTAGAAAACCCTTTTGCAAATATGTTGGCACAGCTGAAAACTGTTGAAAATGAAGGCTATTCCATGTGAGAAATTGACAAGAAAATTAAGATCTCGTGCAACGCAATGTGTGCTACTCCATTCACAGAACAGCGGAAACAGAATAGAAAGAGTGGGAGGCCCTGGTGCACAACTGAGCAGGAGGACAAGTACATTAGAGTGTCTAGTTTGAGAAACAGACGCCTCACAAGTCCTCAACTGGCAGCTTCATTAAATAGTACCCGCAAAACACCAGTCTCAACGTCAACCGTTAAGACAGAGTTCCTCTGTCCAGTGTCTGTGTTCTTTTGCCCATCTTAATCTTTTCTTTTTATTGGCCAGCCTGAGATATGGCTTTTTCTTTGCAACTCTGTGTTCACATGAGTTCTCCACCACTACAGTGACTTGCAAAAGTATTCATCCCCCTTGGCATTTTTCCTATTTTGTTGCATTACAACCTGTTATTTAAATAGATTTTTATTTGGATTTCATGTAATGGACATACACAAAATAGTCCAAATTGGTGAAGTGAAATGAAAAAAATTACTTGTTTAAAAAAAATCTAAATCTAAAACGGAATAGTGGTGCGTGCATATGTATTCACCCCTTTTGTGATGAAGCCCCTAAATAAGATATGGTGCAACCAATTTCCTTCAGAAGTCACATAATTTGTTAAATAAAGTCCACCTGTGTGCAATCTAAGTGTCACATGATCTCAGTATATATATACACCTGTTCTGAAAGGCCCCAGAGTCTGCAACACCACTAAGCAAGGGGCACCACCAAGAAAGTGGCAATATGAAGACCAAGGAGCTCTCCAAACAGGTCAGGGACAACATTGTGGAGAAGTACAGATCAGGGTTGGGTTATAAGAAAATATCATAAACTTTGAACATCCCACGGAGAATGGAAAGAATATGCCACCACAACAAACCTATCAAGAGAGGGCCGCCCACCAAAACTCACAGACCAGCCAAGGAGGGCATTAATCAGAGAGGCAACAAAGAGACCAAAGATAACCCTGAAGGAGCTGCAAAGCTCCACAGCGGAGATTGGAGTATCTGGCCATAGGACCACTTTAAGCCGTACACTCCACAGAGCTGGGCTTTACGGAAGAGTGGCCAGAAAAAAGCCATTGCTTATTAAAAAATTCACTGCTGAACGTATTTTTTTTCCTGCTTTGTTTGCTCTTTTCCATATTATCTCTGATAAGCTACACAGGGAGGGATAATTTTTACTAGGATTAAATGTCAGGAATTGTGAAAACAGCGTTCAAATGTATTTGACTAAGGTGTTTGTAAACTTCCGACTTCATCTGTTTATATATATATACAGCAACACCTCTCCCATAAGCATTTCGATCTCTTCTATAGATGTTATATCCTTGTTTTGCTACTGCTGTATCATCAAACAAATTATCTAAGTAAGTCTCAGAATTGGCTAATCTATGAATGTTATCTGATGTTAGCAAGTTATTTTTACATTTAACATGCTGATAGAAATTTGGTAAAACGGATTTAAGTTCTCATGAGATACTCTACCTCAGGCGAGCAAAACCTCAAGACTTCCTTAGATATCATGCACCAGCTGTTTTTTTACAAATATACAGTCCGCCACCCCTTGTCTTACCAGAAGCCGCTGTTCTATCCTGCCGATACAGCGTATAACCAGCCAGCTGTATGTTGTCGTCATCAGCCACGACTCCGTGAAGCACAAGATATTACAGTTAATGTTCCGTTGGTAGTTTAATCTTTCTCATAGGTCGTCAATTTTATTTTCCAAAGATTGCACGTTAGCTAGTAGAAAGGAAGGCAATGGGGGTTTATTCGATCGCCTACAAATTCTCAGAAGGCAGCCCGACCTCCGTCCTCTTTTTCTCCGTTGTCTCTTCAAGCAAATGATGGGAATTTTGAAAGCAGTATGTCCTTCACGTCGGGCTCGTTAACCTTTTCTCAATATAGGGGGTGCTGTTTCAACGTTACCATTTATCGTTCCCAAATTAAACTGCCTCGTACTCAATTCTTGCTCGTACAATATGCATATTATTATTACTATTGGATAGAAAACACTCTCTAGTTTCTAAAACCGTTTGAATTATTTCTCTGAGTGAAACAGAACTCGTTTGGCAGCGAAATTCCTGACGGGTACTGCAAAATCTGAAAATGTTGACCCTGTTCTAGGATCAGTTTAAAACTCTGTATGTATCCTATGGGTCGACATGAACTGCACGCGCCTTCCCCTGGATATCAGTAACCAATGAGAATTGGAATGGAGTTTCTAGGCAGATCTCAGACCTTATAAAAGGCCATGGCAGTCTTTTCATTGTTCGTCATTGCGCAGAGCAGGACCCCAGCATGGCGTTCGGAAAAGCTCAAGTTATCGGCCTTAGATATATCCGTCTGTGATTTAATTCGATATAGGTGTTAGAAACATCATAACGAAGTTATTTTAAACCGAGTTATATCAGTTTATGCGAGTATATTGCGATTTTCGGAATTTCCTTAGTATTGCGCTTTGAGGATTTGGGCATGTCTGCGCCACATAGCTAACGTTAGCTGCTATTTCCAAAGTTGAAGAGGACGTTTTACAACCGAGCAACGATTCTTTTGGACAAAGGACAACTTGCCCAAGATTCTGATGGAAGCTCGTCCAAAAGTAAGAGCTATTTATGATTTAATTCGTATTTATGTGGAAAAATGTAAAAGGATTTGTCCGCCATTAATTTCGGCACTGGTCTGGCTGTAACGCACACTGTATGTCTAGTAACGTTAATTTTAAAAATCTAACACAGCGGTTGCATTAATAACTAATGCATCTTTCATTTGCTCTCCAACCTGTATTTTTTAGTCAAGTTTACGATTATTTATCGATTAGATTAGGTGCCTCTCCAAGATGGCGCCGGCCAGAATGCCTGAAATGTTGCTACTGATCACATTGTATAACCATGATTTGTGCTGCTAAATATGCACATTTTCGAACAAAACCTATATGCATTGTGTAATATGATGTTACAGGACTGTCATCTGATGAAGTTTATCAAGGTTAGTCAAATTATATATCTTTTGCTGGATTGTTACGATCGCTAACCTTTGCTGCTGGTAAATGCGGTTGTGTTTCTGGCTATTGTGGTAAGCTAATATAATGCTATATTGTGTTTTCGCTGTAAAACACTTAAAAGATCTGACATATTGGCTGGATTCACAAGATGTTGGGCTTTCATTTGCTGTACGCTGTGTATTTTTCAGAAATGTTTTATGATGAGTATATAGGTATTTGACGTTGGTCTCTGTAATTATTCTGGCTGCTTCAGCACTATTTCAGATTGCAGCTGCAATGTAGAACTGTGATTTATACCTGAAATATGCACATTTTTCTAACAAAACATATGCTATACAATAAATATGTTATCAGACTGTCATTTGATGAAGTTGTTTCTTGGTTAGTGGCTTTTTATATCTTTATTTGGTCAAAATTGTGATAGCTACCTATGCAGGAAAAAAATGGAGGGGAAAAAAAGTTGTGTCTTTTGCTATCGTGGTTAGCTAATAGATTTACATATTGTGTCTTCCCTGTAAAACATTTTAAAAATCAGAAATGATGGCTGGATTCACAAGATGTGTATCTTTCATCTGGTGTCTTGGACTTGTGATTTAATGATATTTAGATGCTAGTATTTACTTGTGACGCTATGCTAGGCTATGCTAGTCAGCTTTTTTACTGATGGGGGTGCTCCCGGATCCGGGATGAGTACCAAGTAAAAGTTAATGGAAAAAAAAGCTTCTGCCAGTTTGTGGTGAGTAATTGCTGTTCCGATGTCCAGAAGTTCTTTCGGTCATAAGAAACGGTAGCAGCAACATTATGTACTAAATTATTTTTAAAATAAGTTACAAACGATGCAAAAAACTAAAAACACAGTTGGTTAGGAGCACGTAAAACGTCAGCCATGTTCTCCGGCGCCATGATAGTTTTCAACAATATCAACACAGTGTTACGTTAGCCCAATCTCTACACAGGACATTGTGTTAGTAGTAAGCTACCATGCATAACATATTCATCGCATCATAGTTTTTTATTTAACCAGGCAAGTCATTTAAGAACAAATTCTTATTTACAATCACGGCCTACCGGGGAACAGTGGGTTAACTGCCTTGTACAGGGGCAGAACGACATATTTTTACCTTGTCAGCTCAGAGATTCGATCCAGCAACCTTTCAGTTACTGGCTCAACGCTCTAACCACTAGGCTACCTGCAGCTCCATTACATGGTAACCCATTTCTCATAGAGATTCGATCCAGCAACCTTTCAGTTACTGGCTCAACGCTCTAACCACTAGGCTACCTGCAGCTCCATTACATGGTAACCCATTTCTCATTTAGCCTAGTGCTCTGCATGGCACTCTGGTCAGAAGTAGTGCGCTATACAGGGAATAGTGTGTAATTTCACTAACTCTTTCATCATGCAGTGGTAGAGAACTTATTTCAACACATACTGTGGCAAGAAAAAGTATGTGAACCCTTTGGAATTACCTGGACTTCTGCATAAATTGGTCATAAAATTTGATCTTCAAAAATGAATTCCCAAGTTTATCACAACAATAGACAAACACAGTCTGCTTAAACTAATAACACACAAACAAACAATTATACACAAACAATGTTTCACGTCATATGTGAACACACCGTTCACAGTGCAGGGTGGGAAAAGTATGTGAACCCTTGGATTTAATAACTGGTTGACCCTCCTTAAACAGCAATAACTTCAACCAAACGTTTTCTGTAGTTGCAGATCAGACATGCACAGCGGTCAGGAGGAATTTTGAACCATTCCTCTTTACAAAACGGTTTCAATTCAGCAATATTCCTTGGATGTCTGGTGTGAACCGCTCTCTTGAGGTCATGCCACAGCATCTCAATCTGGTTGAGGTCAGGATTCTGACTGGGCCACCCCAGAAGGCGTATTTTCTTCTGTTTAAGGCATTCTGTTGTTGATTTACTTCTGTGTTTTGGGTCGTTGTCCTGTTGCATCACCCAACTTCTGTTGAGCTTCAATTGGTGGACAGATAGCCTAACATTCTCCTACAAAATGTCTTGATAAACTTGGGAATTCATTTTTCCGTCGATGATAGCAAGCTGTCCAGGCACTGAGGCAGCAAAGCAGCCCCAAACCATGATGCTCCCTCCACCATACTTTACAGTTGAGGTTTTGATGTTGGTGTGCTGTGCCTTTTTTCTCCACATAGTGTTGTGTGTTCCTTCCAAACAACTCAACTTTAGTTCCATCTGTACACAGAATATTTTGCCAGTAGCACTGTGGAACACCCAGATACTCTTTTGCAAACTTCAGGACGTGCAGTAATGTTTTTTTTTGACAGCAGTGGCTTCTTCTGTGGGGCCCTCCCATGAACACCATTATTGTTAATGTTTTATATGTCGTAGACTCGTCAACAGAGATGTTAGCATGTTCCAGAGATTTCTGTAAGTCTTTAGCTGACACTCTAGGATTCTTCTTAACCTCATTGAGCATTCTGCGCTGTGCTCTTGCAGTCATCTTTGCAGGACGGCCACTCCTAGGGAGAGTAGCAACAGTGCTGCACTTTCTCTATTTATAGACAATTTGTCTTACCGTGGACTGATGGACACCAAGGCTTTTAGAGATACATTTGAAACCCTTTCCAGCTTATTGCAAGTCAACAATTCTTAATCTTGGGTCTTCTGAGATCTCTTTTGTTCGAGGCCTGGTTCACATCAGGCAATGCTTCTTGTGAATAGCTAACTCTAATTTTGTGAGGTTTTTTTTATAGGGCAGGGCAGCTCTAACCAACATCTCCAATCTCGTCTCATTGATTGGACTCCAGGTTAGCTGACTCCTGACTCCAATTAGCGTTTGGAGAAGTCATTAGCCTAGGGGTTCACATACTTTTTTCAACCTACACTGTGAATGTTTAAATTATGTGTTCAATATAGACAAGAAAAATATAATAAATTGTGTGTTATTAATATAAGTAGACTGTGTTTGTCTGTTGTAAGATGAAGATCAGATCTAATTTTAAGACAAATTCATGCAGAAATCAAGATAATTCCAACATGTTCACATACTTTTTCTTGCCACTGTACATCTGTTGTCATAGCTGCAGACATTGACTGACATGGGGGAACTCTTCTTGGTGTGAACCCTGTTTTGTTAGTGCCATAGATATGGTCTGTGGTCTGTGAATGCACCGTCACTCACACCACTCCTTACTGGGTGTGGTGTGTTAAATGTCTGTCAGACTGTGTGTGTGGACAGACAGGGTGACACGTCTCTGAGCGAGGTAACAGTGTGTTGCTCTACAGAGTCAAATATTTTTTCCCCTTCTCATTTTACATTTGGCTAGAAATTCAAAAGGAAATGATCTTAACAGAGAAATGTTGTGTCTCTAGTATGATTAAATGAGATGAAATGCTATTTTCAAATAGATTAGCTAACGTTCATTATTTGATTAAATTAATCAGGCAATAACTACTCATTAGGAATCCGGGGCACCACAGAAGTATTAGCTTATATAGAGCGGCTAGCTCCCGAATCCAATCTTAAAGATCTGAAGATCTTTTATATCATTAGCAGTCAATCATTAATTATTCTTTACCTTCTATCAGTTTTATCTGAACATCGTAAAATTCTTGGTTATCTGCACGAACCCTGGCATAAATTATGAATCAGCAATATACAAATTGGCTTCATTATTTATTTACTAACTAAATAATCACAGAAATACATCACAAACAAACAGTAGATGGATTGTCATATATATATACTGGTTATACTGGTTACGAACAATGATAGGAAAGTCCCTAGTGGGCTAAGCTGATATGACGGCTTGGTAGACAAAGGGAATGGGCTGTGGACTGAGAAAGAGCGGGAAAGACAAATGGATTCATCACACACAGTCTATAACTATATTAATTGAAATGCTAATCCTTTGCCCCTGAATGACCACTCATTCAAAAATAAATTTCAATTCATGTTTACGCCTGGATGTCTTTGTTGTCTTCTCTGTTGGAATCCGGTCCGTCGGCTGGAGAGTTCACCAGAGTCTCTCTGGTTGCGTTTCCCCTAAGATCAAAGTCTTTTGTGGTTGTTAGAATGGATACTTCAGAGTACCCTTTGGAAATGTTCTCATAGATAGGTGTTTCGGCAGTTGTCTGTATTCTCGTCCTAACTTTACATAATTTCTAGCTACAGACTAGTAATTAATGTCTAAGATTTGCTCTTATTCTGTTGGGATCGATAGTCTCAGAGTTTAACCATTTGCAGCTGTGTAGCCAATGTTCCACGTGGAATAGTCTTGTCCTTTGGTAGAGTTGTAGTTTAAACCACTACACACACACACACACACACACACACACACACACACACACACACACACACACACACACACACATTTCCTAGCGTCACCCGGCATGTTTTGGTCTCAGAAATTCAACCATTTGCAACCTCAGCTCACACTGGGTTTTGCTCAGTCCGATGTGAATTTCATCCGGAGTGGGTTGTATACGTAACAGAAGAAAAGGGCGGTCCATGATGCCTAATGTGATGTCTGGGCTCACGGGGGTGTGGCCACTGACTAGTTAATCTTTATATGAGAATCAATACTCTCATTTAGAAGGTTAATATCAAATTAAATCTTTTCACAAATAGTTTCATGTTTAATCACATACTTTTCAAAATATTTACTTGACAGCTGGGAAATGTACACTTAAAGACATAACGTTATGTGTGTTTCTTGTACGTCATGAGATCACCAAATGAAACACACTCATCACAACTGTCCCTTAAGTGTCCAAGGACTATTCCCACATTCTCAAATGTAGCAATAGTGTTTAATTCTCCCATTTTGGGGATTTAGGAGTTCGGCCAAGTGAAGTTCTTTGTTCTCTCTGTGCTCTCTCCCACTCTTTCTGCATGACCATGGGGAGAGAGTCTCATCCAGGAATTTATGACCTGAGATAACCTCTGTGGGATATGTGGGACGCTATTTCACAGCCAGTGAAATTGCAGGGCGCCACATTCAAACAATAGAAATCTCATAATTAAAATTCCTCAAACATACAAGTATTATACACCATTTTAAAGATAAACGTCTTGTTAATCGAGCCACAGTGTCTGATTTCAAATAGGCTTTCCGGCAAAAGAACACCATGCGATTATGTTAGGTCAGCGCCTAGCCACAGAAAACCATACAGCCATTTTCCAACCAAGGAAAGGTGTCACAAAAGTCAGAAATAGCGTTAAAATTAATCACTTACCTTTGATGATCTTCATCTGATGTCACTCCCAGGTCTCCATGTTAGACAATAAATGTTCGTTTTGTTCGATAAAGTTCATCTTTATGTCCAAATACCTCCTTTTTGTTTGCGCGTTTAGTTCACCAATCCAAGTGCACAAGGCGCGGGCACTAAGTCCAGACGAAAAGTCAAAAAATGTCAAACGATGTATATAATCAATCTTTAGGATGTTTTTTATCATAAATCTTCAATAATGTTTCAACCGGACAATTCCTTTGTCTTTAGAAAGGAAAGGGAACAGAGCTCGCGCTCACGGCTGTGCGCGATAAACAACTCAAGGCTTTCAACCTGACCACTGGTTGAAACAGTTCTTATTCGCTCCCCTTTCACAGTAGAAGCCTGAAACAACGAAAGACTGTTGACATCTAGTGGATGCCTTAGGAAGTGCAATCTGACCCCATAGACACAGTATATTGGATAGGCAATCACTTAAAAAAAGCTACAAACCTCAGATTTCCCACTTCCTGGTTGGATTTTTCTCAGGTTTTTGCCTGCCATATGAGTTCTGTTATACTCACAGACATTATTTTAACACTTTAGAGTGTTTTCTATCCAAATCTACTAATTATATGCATATTCTAGCTTCTGGGCCTGAGTAGCAGGCAGTTTACTCTGGGCACCTTATTCATCCAAGCTACTCAATACTGCCCCCCGTTCCCAAAGAAGATAACAAAACCTGGATGTAGGAGAGAGAGTGAAAGAGAGGGGGAGCCAAGATCTACACCCAGAAAGGCCACTTCATGACAGAAACATTTCCTCCTGTGTGCTACCTATATACCCCCACTTTATTGAAGACAGCTTCTCCACCCTGGAGGGGGAAATCAATAATTTCCAGGCCCAGGGATATGTACTAGTCTGTGACGACCTAAATGCCAGAACTGGACAAGAACCTAACACCCTCAGCACACAGGGGGACAAACACCTGCCTGAAGGTGACAACATTCCCTCCCCCATATGCCCCCCTAGGTACAACTACAACAACATAACCAATAAAAATGGGTCACAACTCCTGCAGCTCTGTCGCACGCTGTACTTAGTCAATGGTAGGCTTCGAGGGGACTCCTACGGTAGGTACACCTATAGCTCATCTCTTGGCAGTAGTACTGTAGACTACTTTATCACTGACCTCAACGCAGGGGCTCTCAGAGTGTTCACAGTCAGCCCACTGACACCCCTGTCAGATCGCAGAGGCATCAAAGCCAAAGGAACTGAATAATATTAAGAAATGCTATAGATGACACTACAGAGTTTGTATGATAAATACACAGTCACATGCACATACACAGCACCAACACCCATGCACACATGTGCACACCCTAGGAACTAAAACACAGGAGTGCACCGTCATCTCAGCGTTTAAACATGAACGATCTTGGGTTACGAAACATCCACTGCAACACACAAACATACACTCATCTGCCTTCTACCAGTGTCAATACCACACAGTGCTTATTACTGGGCAACAAGATTGTGAGGGCAGCCTCGTTACCGTGACAACAGTACATGTAGAGATGGAGCCACTTGGGTGTGTGTGTGTGTGTGTGTGTGTTGGCAGAGGTAAATGTTTTCATTGCTGTCCGATTGCCTTGCCTCTACTATTCAGAGGACCAAAACCAGCGTACAGCCGGTCCTCCTTAGTAGGGGTGACATAAGCAGCTCATCTTACTACATAGGTACAATGCTATAATAGACTAATACACACCACAAAACACTAGGAGTGTATTTTGTTCAATAGCTTACAAGCTGTCATGACAGTCCCAAGTTGTTGCATCTATAAGGAATTTATTATAGTCTTTAAGGTTGTTGAAAGTAGACACATTCAGGCCCCATGGTCATCTCAGGGGCCAAACAAGGCCAGGACTCAAATATCAGGGGCCAAACAAGGCCAGGACCCCGTATTCACAAAGTCTCAGAGTGCCCGATCGACAATAGAATCTGTTTTGTCTTTCAGATCATATTGAATAATATTTTATGGACAGGGGGAACCTGATCCTAGATCAGCACTGTTACTCATGACGCTGTTTGAACACAGGTCCAGGAGCCCAACTATGATCATAAATGATCCCTAGTAATCTACCTGTAATAGATGAGACTCTAGCCTGGTACTAGATTTGACCACTGTCTAACCCAATCAGAGCAGACACATAATCACTCACCTCGTATATCCCTCTATGCTCAACTTTGATCCCTCTTTTTACTCTCCTTTCTCTTTCTCCCACCCCTCTCTTCCCCTAACTACCTTCCTTCCTTCCTTCTCTCCCTCCCTCCCTCCCTCCCTCCTTCCTTCCTTCCTGTGTTTGTGTGTGCGTGTGAAACTTAGAAGTGTCAAAACAGTGAGATGAAACAGTTCTGCCTCTGACAACGTGGAACGTTCTTTCCCTGCTCTGCCAAAACAGAACAGCAACACAAAACAAAAATCCAAGAGTACCTTCTGTCACTGTCCCTAGGCCTTAAAAACGATATCTATCGATCCGCAGAGAGGAGACATTTACAAGATGCGGCAATCACGTTTCCTGTCTCATGTTTTCGGGGCTCAGACAGTGATTGCCATTTCAGATCTACCAAACAAAGTGGCCGTATCGAAAAGCAATTATAGGGAGGAGAGATGTGAAATAGCATGTTAGACTGGTCATTTCTGCAGAGAGAGAGTAGAACTAGATACACTAACACAGCATTAATAATAACACAGCTGTGAGTCCATCAGAGAACTAATAACCATCTACAGAAAGATTGACATGTGCTTTATGTTGAGTTCTTCAGCTCTATTATTGTATGTCCTGAGTGAAGGTGCTAAGTAGCTTTGGGAAAAACCGGTTCAGGGAACAGAACAGAAAAATAACATTTATCGAGGAACAGAAACGGGAACAAAAGTAATGATCTATACTGTTCCCCAACAGAACCATTCTTTTAAAAGCATGGGAACCGGTTAATAATGTTTTTTTTTTAAATTTCAGGCATTTTTTCCCAGTCCCACAAAAAAATGCAACAAAGCCCCTATTCAAAGCCCTCACTCTTTCTATCAGAAAAATACTTCAGTCAGAGTCTGCCAGCCAGCAGGAAATATTTGCCAGTGTGGGTGCACATGTGCACACCCCCCCCCCCCCCCCCCTTACTGTAGGCTACAGTAAGGCTACTAACGTTACAAACCCCATTCAGAAGATAGGGAAAGATACTTTTTTTATTAGTCAAGAATTAATTTACTTTTACAATGCTAGTTAAGGATACTATCGTTATCACGTTTCACATTGGATGTATTAACTACAAAAAGGGAAGACATGTTTCTAATTCTGCTGCCGCTCTGCACACACAAGCTTGTTAGCTAGCTAGCTCTGGTCCAGCCAACTCTCATAAGTTCAAAGAAATTAAAAGTTCCTCCATAGAAGCCGCTCCTCCGTAGATATAATTATGTGGGTGTAATTCAGATAATGCATGTCATCACAAGATGAGCCTCCTCCTCCACCCTCTCTCCCCACCCGCAAAAGGTCAGTCGCATCTAGCTTGCCCGCTCCGTAGCACGTTGCTCTATCCGCACTATTTGAGGAAGTTATCTAAGAGCTAAATGTAAAAAAATAATAACTGAACACAAAAGAACGATAAGAACCGGTACTTTTTGGGGGGTTAGAACCAGTTCAGAACTTTCTTTTGCTGGTCGGAACAATGGAACGGAACAAAAACAAATGGTGGTTATGTCCAGAACGAAACGAATGAGATTATCTGAGATTGCGTAACTCAGAGATCTGCAGAGTCAGGGCTCTATGATGTCATAATAGCCGAATATATTGATAAAAGTCACCTTGTCCGAGTGACATTTACATGGTTATCAAAACGTCACGCCAGGATAAGCCTACACGAAACATAGACCTTATTTTAAGTGTTTCTAAAATCCCTCAGCCACCCTCATCTATATTCCCTTTCTGTTTGCCCAATTACAATAAAACACACACACATACACACAGAGAGAGTGAGAGGGACACAGACAGAAGCTTGGGATAACCCCCTCTGTCTCTCCAGCTGAGTAAACAAGAAAAAAGCAATCAACTCACTTTTATCATTAGATATCTCGGTAGTGTGTGTGGGTGTGTGTGTGCGTGTTTATACACTGCTCAAAAAAATAAAGGGAACACTTAAACAACACAATGTAACTCCAAGTCAATCACACTTCTGTGAAATCAAACTGTCCACTTAGGAAGCAACACTGATTGACAATACATTTCACATGCTGTTGTGCAAATGGAATAGACAAAAGGTGGAAATTATAGGCAATTAGCAAGACACCCCCAAAACAAGGAGTGATTCTGCAGGTGGTGACCACAGACAACTTCTCAGTTCCTATGCTTCCTGGCTGATGTTTTGGTCACTTTTGAATGCTGGCGGTGCTCTCACTCTAGTGGTAGCATGAGACGGAGTCTACAACCCACACAAGTGGCTCAGGTAGTGCAGTTCATCCAGGATGGCACATCAATGCGAGCTGTGGCAAAAAGGTTTGCTGTGTCTGTCAGCGTAGTGTCCAGAGCATGGAGACGCTACCAGGAGACAGGCCAGTACATCAGGAGACGTGGAGGAGGCCGTAGGAGGGCAACAACCCAGCAGCAGGACCGCTACCTCCGCCTTTGTGCAAGGAGGTGCACTGCCAGAGCCCTGCAAAATGACCTCCAGCTGGCCACAAATGTGCATGTGTCTGCTCAAACGGTCAGAAACAGACTCCATGAGGGTGGTATGAGGGCCCGACGTCCACAGGTGGGGGTTGTGCTTACAGCCCAGCACCGTGCAGGACGTTTGGCATTTGCCAGAGAACACCAAGATTGGCAAATTCGCCACTGGCGCCCTGTGCTCTTCACAGATGAAAGCAGGTTCACACTGAGCACATGAGCACATGTGACAGACGTGACAGAGTCTGGAGACGCCGTGGAGAACGTTCTGCTGCCTGCAACATCCTCCAGCATGACCGGTTTGGCGGTGGGTCAGTCATGGTGTGGGGTGGCATTTCTTTGTGGGGCCGCACAGCCCTCCATGTGCTCGCCAGAGGTAGCCTGACTGCCATTAGGTACCGAGATGAGATCCTCAGACCCCTTGTGAGACCATATGCTGACACATGCACATTTGTGGCCTGCTGGAGGTCATTTTGCAGGGCTCTGGCAGTGCACCTCCTTGCACAAAGGCGGAGGTAGCGGTCCTGCTGCTGGGTTGTTGCCCTCCTACGGCCTCCTCCACGTCTCCTGATGTACTGGCCTGTCTCCTGGTAGCGCCTCCATGCTCTGGACACTACGCTGACAGACACAGCAAACCTTTTTGCCACAGCTCGCATTGATGTGCCATCCTGGATGAACTGCACTACCTGAGCCACTTGTGTGGGTTGTAGACTCTGTCTCATGCTACCACTGGAGTGAGAGCACTGCCAGCATTCAAAAGTGACCAAAACATCAGCCAGGAAGCATAGGAACTGAGAAGTGGTCTGTGGTCACCACCTGCAGAATCACTCCTTTTTTGGGGGTGTCTTGCTAATTGCCTATAATTTCCACCTTTTGTCTATTCCATTTGCACAACAGCATGTGAAATGTATTGTCAATCAGTGTTGCTTCCTAAGTGGACAGTTTGATTTCATAGAAGTGTGATTGACTTGGAGTTACATTGTGTTGTTTAAGTGTTCCCTTTATTTTTTTGAGCAGTGTATTTACCTACTATAGATGAATCCAACTATAGATGTCTCTCTCACCCTAGACACAAAGGCAGCTATGGGGTGGAATACTTTATGTTTGAAATACTGTGTGTTTGTTCATCTGACTGATTGGGAGAATACATTTTTCTCTAGTCTGTAGCTGATTATTCCTGGGTGAATAAAGCTTCTGGTCCATGAAAACTGTCCTCCCTAAACATGTTACACTCAGCTCCCCTCCCTCTCCCCCTCCCCCTCCCTC
Organism: Salvelinus alpinus; assembly: GCF_045679555.1. Lineage (NCBI taxonomy): Eukaryota > Metazoa > Chordata > Actinopteri > Salmoniformes > Salmonidae > Salvelinus > Salvelinus alpinus. The sequence goes on along the minus strand of NC_092105.1, from coordinate 13,540,544 downwards.
CAATTCAATTTCAATTTTAATTTAACGGCTTTATTGGCATTGGAATACATATGTTTACATTGCCAAAGCAAGTGAAACAGACAAATAAAAGCGAAATAAACAATAAAAAAAAATAACAGTAAACATTACACTCACAAAAGTTCCAAAATAATAAAGACATTTCAAATGTCATATTATGTATATATATACACAGTGTTGTAACGATGTGCAAAAAGTTAAAGTAAAGAACAAAAGGGAAAACAAATAAACATAAATATGTATTTACAACAGTTTGTTCTTCACTTTTTCTTGTGACAAATATTGTCACAAATCTTGCTGCTGTGATGGCACACTGTGGTATTTCACATAGTAGATATGGGAGTTTATCAAAATTGGGTTTGTTTTGGAATTCTTTGAGGGTCTGTGTAATCTGAGGGAAATATGTGTCTCTAATAAGGTCATACATGTGGCAGGAGGTTAGGAAGTGCAGCTCAGTTTCCACCTCGTTTTGTGGGCAGTGTGCACATAGCCTGTCTTCTCTTGAGAGCCAGGTCTGCCTACGGCGGCCTTTCTCAATATCAAGGCTATGCTGACTGAGTCTGTACATAGTCAAAGCTTTCATTAAGTTTGGATCAGTCACAGAGGTCAGGTATTCTGCCACTGTGTACTCTCTGTTTAGGGCCAAATAGCATTCTAGTTTGTTTGTTGATTGTTTCCAATGTGTCAAGTAAATGTATTTTTGTTTTCTCATGATTTGGTTGGGTCTTATTGCGTTATTGGAGATCTCTGAGGTCTGTTTGTGTTTGTGAACAGAGCCCCAAGACCAGCTTGCTTAGGGGACTCTTCTCCAGGTTCATCTCTCTGTAGGTAATGGCTTTGTAATGGAAGGTTTGGGAATCGCTTTCTTTTTGGTGGTTGTAGAATTTAACGGCTTTTTTCTAGATTTTGATAATTAGTGGGTATTGACCTAATTCTGCTCTGCATGCATTATTTGGTGTTTTACGTTGTACACTGAGGATATTTTTGCAGAATTCTGCAAGCAGAATCTCAATTTGGTGTTTGTCCCATATGCTCTTTCTCTCTCTCTCTCTCTCACACACACACACACACCACAACAGTGTCCTCTTTAGAGAGGTAGCCATGGATGGAATTTTTTATTGTTATTTTTATTTTATTTCACCTTTATTTAACCAGGTAGGCCAGTTGAGAACAAGTTCTCATTTACAACTGCGACCTGGCCAAGATAAAGCAAAGCAGTGCGACACAAACAACAACACAGAGTTACACATGGAATTAACAAACATACAGTCAATAATACAATAGAAAAGGTGTGTGTAAATAAGGTAGGATGAGGGAGGTAAGGCAATAAATAGGCCATAGTGGCAAAATAATTACAATTTAGCAATTAAACACTGTAGTGATAGATGTGCAGAAGATGAGTGTGCAAGTAGAGATACAGGGTGCAAAGGAGAAAATAAAATAAATAACAGTATGGGGGATGAGGGAGTTGGATGGGCTATTTACAGATGGGCTATGTACAGGTGCAGTGATCTGTGAGCTGCTCTGACAGCTGGTGCTTAAAGCTAGTGAGGGAGATATAAGTCTCCAGCTTCAGTGATTTTTGCAATTCGTTCCAGTCACAGGCAGCAGAGAACTGGAAGGAAAGGCAGCCAAATGAGGAATTGGCTTTGGGGGTGACCAGTGAGATATACCTGCTGGAGCGCGTGCTACGGGTGGGTGCTGCTATGGTGACCAGCGAGCTGAGATAAGGCGGGGCTTTACCTAGCAAAGACTTATAGATGATCTGGAGCCAGTGGGTTTGGTGATGAATATGAAGCAAGGGCCAGCCAACTAGAGCGTACAGGTCACAGTGGTGAGTAGTATATGGGGCTTCGGTGACAATGGCACTGTGATAGACTACATCCAATTTGCTGAGTAGAGTGTGGAGGCTATTTTGTAAATTACATCACCAAAGTCAAGGATCGGTAGGATAGTCAGTTTTACGAGGGTATGTTTGGCAGCATGAGTAAAGGATGCTTTGTTGCAAAATAGGAAGCTGATTCTAGATTTCATTTTGGATTGGAGATGCTTCATGTGAGTCTACAGTCTAACCAGACACCTAGGTATTTGTAGTTGTCCATATATTTTAAGTCAGAACTGTCCAGAGTAGCGATGCTGTACAGGCGGGCAGGTGTGGGCAGCGATCGGTTGAAGAGCATGCATTTAGTTTTACTTTCATTTAAGAGCAGTTGGAGGCCATGGAACGAGAGTTGCATGGCATTGAAGGTCGTCTGGAGGTTAATTAACACAGTGTCCAAAGAAGACCAGAAGTATACAAAATGGTGTCGTCTGTGTAGAGGTGGATCAGAGAATCACCAGCAGCAAGAGTGACATGATTGATGTATACAGAGAAAAGAGTCGGCCCGAGAATTGAACCCTGTGGCACCCCCATAGAGACTGACAGAGGTCCGGACAACAGGCCCTCTGATTTGACACACTGAACTCTGTCTGAGAAGTAGTTGGTGAACCAGGCGAGGCAGACATTTGAGAAAACAAGGCTGTTGAGTCTGCCGATACGAATATGGTGATTGAGTCGAAAGCCTTGGCCAGGTCGATGAATACGGCTGCACAGTAATGTCTCTTCTCGATGGCGGTTATGATATCGTTTAGGACCTTGAGCGTGGCTGAGGTGCACCCATGATCAGCTCTGAAACCAGATTGCATAGCGAAGGAAGGTACGGTGGGATTCGAAATGGTCGGTGATCTGTTTGTTAACTTCTCTAGGATAGTGGGCAGCATTTTCACTTTGGATGAATAGCGTGCCCAGAGTGAACTGCCTCCTACTCTGTCCCAGATGCTAATATATGCATATTATTATTACTATTGGATATAAAACACTCTGAAGTTTCTAAAACTGTTTGAATGATGTCTGTGAGTATAACAGAACTCATATGGCAGGCAAAAACCTGAGAAAATCCAAACAGGAAGTGAGAATTCTGAGGCTGGTCAATTTTCAACTCATCGCCTATTGAAATCCCAGTGGGATCTGTTTGCACTTCCTATGCCTTCCACTAGATGTCAACAGTCTGTAGAACGTTGAATGAAGCTTCTACTGTGATGTGGGGCCGGATGGGAGCTGTTTGAGTCAGTGGTCTGGCAGAGAGCCAGTTCCTGGTCACGCACATTCCACATGATATCGACTTGCGTTCCACTACTTCTATAGACGCAAAGGAATTCTCCGGTTGGAACGTTATTGAATATTTATGATAACAACATCCTAAAGATTGATTCTCTACTTAGTTTGACAAGTTTATTCGACCTATAATATAACTTTTTGAAGTTTTCGTCCGACATTCGCCTGGATCTGCGCGAGCGTTTGGATATGTGTACTATACGCGCTAACAAAAGTAGCTACTTGGACATAAATAATGGACATTATCGAACAAAACAACAATTTATTGTGGAACTAGGACTGCTGGGAGTGCATTCTGATGAAGATCATCAAAGGTAAGGGAATATTTAAGATGTAATTTCGTATTTCTGTTGACTCCAACATGGCGGAGAAATGTTGTTTCTATCTGAGCGCCGTCTCAGATTATTGCATGGTTTGCTTTTTCCGTAAAGTTTTTTTGAAATCTGACACAGCGGTTGCATTAAGAACAAGTGTATCTTTAATTCTATGTAAAACATGTATCTTTCATCAAAGTTTATGATGAGTATTTCTGTTATTTGATGTGGCTCTCTGCAATTTATCCGGATATTTTGGAGGCATTTCTGAACATGGCACCAATGTAAACTGAGATTTTTGGATATAAATATGCACATTATCGAACAAAACAGACATGTATTGTGTAACAAAATGTCCTATGAGTGTCATCTGATGAAGATCATCAAAGGTTAGTGATTAATTTTCTCTCTATTTGTGCTTTTTGTTACTCCTCTCTTTGGCTGGAAAAATAGCTGTGTTTTTCTGTGGCTATGTACTGACCTAACATAATCGTTTGGTGTGCTTTCGCCGTAAATCCTTTTTGAAATCAGACATGTTGGCTGGATTCATAACAAGTGTAGCTTTAATTTGGTGTCTTTCATGTGTGATTTCATAAAAGTTTGATTTTTATAGTAATTTATTTGAATTTGGCGCTCTGCATTTTTACTGGCTTTTGGCCAAGTGGGACATTAGCGTCCCACATATCCCAGAGAAGTTAACTTGGCTTTCGAAGACCTTAGAAAGGCAGGGTAGGATAGATATAGGTCTGTAGCAGTTTGGGTCTAGAGTGTCTCCCCCTTTGAAGAGGGGGTTGATCGGGGCAGCTTTCCAATCTTTGGAGATCTCAGACGACACGAAAGATAGGTTGAACTGAATTAAAGTGTTTTGGGCACTGGCCAGCATGGCTAGTAGATTTCTACTAGAGGGCAAGTAGATTTCTACTAGCCAGGTTAACATTCAAGTCCAAATGATGTGCCATGCGATGTTTGAAAATACCCAAATTTTACTGGCCTGTCAGGCTAGTTGGGAAAATGTTCTACTAGCCCAGTCTCAAAAGTACTAGCCTCGGGCTAGCTTAATTTCCATCCCTAATTATAACCATTGGCTGCATAGCAGCTACAGGCCACTAAGCCCAGCCCAGTTCTTAGGGCAAAGATAGAATGAGCTTGTGTGTGTGTGTGCGCTGGTGGGGTTATTTTCCCTGGCTTTCTTCCACATTCCTAAATACCAACGCTCTTAAGCAAGACCGACAAGGAATCAAGACATACAAACGGAGCACACACAAAATTGATGCATGCACACACACAGACATGCACTACCTCTCCCCAACCTTCATTGCTTTAGGCCCTGAAGCCCCTGAACATTTTGTTCCAAATCCTTTGTATAAACAGTACAGCACTACAACACAGATAATCCTAGCACATTTATCCATGTTACACAGCACACTGATGATCCCAGGGCTCTCTGCCTCAACTAACATCAATACAAAAGGCAAACTGGAGGCCTTTGGAAACATCTACTGTGTCTTGACCCAGGATTTCCACTGAGCGTGATGCAATTACATACCTACTTAACTTTAACACCAACGTTCCAGGGGAAAGGTTCAGCAGAAGTGGAATCCAGACACTTTCTAGAAACCTCTGGCCCTTAGTCAACGGCCCAGTCGAAGCTAGCCAGTAAAATCTTCTGGGACTGTTTGGAGTCCTGGGCCTATATAAAGCATAAAGAGTAGGAGTGCTGATCTAGGAATAATTTTGCCTTTTAGATCATAATTTATAAGATTACATGGACTAGGAGGACCTGATACTAGATCAGCACTCCTACTTCGAAATGCATAGTGAATGATAGCCTGACATACCACAGTCGATTGTCAGTGATTAACTTGTTTGCTTATAGTAGAAAGTGGTTTCAGTGGGTTACCCTTCCTATATCTCCCTTTTCTTTACCTCTCTTCGCCCTCTTGCCTTCTCAAACTAGGTTCCTCCCTTTCTCGCTCATTAGGATTATTCTCCACTTCTTCCATTGTTATTTCCTGTCCCTCTCCTGTGCCATTAGTTTAGTAACTGTTCTCTAGGAATGTGCTGCTGCTGTTGCTAGCTCCCCTGGGGACCAATGGGCTGTCATCTACAAGTCTCTGCTAGGTAAAGCCCCGCCTTATCTCAGCTCACTAGTCACAATAGCAGCACCCACCCGTAGCACGCGCTCCAGCAGGTATATCTCACTGGTCACCTCCAAAGCCAATTCCTCATTTGGTTGCCTTTCCTTCCAGTTCTATGTTGCCAATGACTGGAACGAACTGCAAAAATCACTGAAGCTGGAGACTCATATCTCCCTCACTAGCTTTAAGCACCAGCTGTCAGAGCAGCTCACATATCACTGCACCTGTACATAGCCCATCGGTAAATAGCCCATCCAACTACCTCATCCCCATACTGTATTTATTTATTTTTCTTGCTCCTTTGCACCCCAGTATTTCTACTTGCACATTCATCTTCTGCACATCTATCACTCCAGTTTTTAATTGGTATATTGTAATTACTTCGCCACCATGGCCTATTTATTGCCTTACCTCCCTTATCTTACCTCATTTGCACACGCTGTATATAGACTTTTTCTACTGAATTATTGACTGTATGTTTATTTATTCCATGTGTAACTCTGTGTTGTTGTATGTGTCGAACTGCTTTGCTTTATTCTTGGCCAGGTCGCAGTTGTAAATGAGAACTTGTTCTCAACTAGCCTACCTGGTTAAATAAAGGTGAAATAAAAATTAATAAATAAAACTAACAGGAACCGACCAACCTATTGACCGACCAACAAACAGACAAGACAGTCAGACAGACAGCGATGTGAAAGCTTTCATCCAGTACAATAACAAGATGATCCATTCAGTGCCAATGTTTATGCAGGATAAGCTCTAAGCAAGAACATTCTGGCTAAAGACTTATTGGAGTTCCAGAAAGACAGAATAAGGTAAAACTGTATTGGAGAACAATTGCATGTAAATGCTGCTCCGCTCCCCTACAGAAATGCTGCTCCGCTCCCCTACAGAAATGCTGCTCCGCTCCCCTACAGAAATGCTGCTCCGCTCCCCTACAGAAATGCTGCTCCGCTCCCCTACAGAAATGCTGCTCCGCTCCCCTACATAAATGCTGCTCCGCTCCCCTACATAAATGCTGCTCCGCTCCCCTACATAAATGCTGCTCCGCTCCCCTACAGAAATGCTGCTCCGCTCCCCTACAGAAATGCTGCTCTGCTCCCCTACATAAATGCTGCTCCGCTCCCCTACAGAAATGCTGCTCCGCTCCCCTACAGAAATGCTGCTCCGCTCCCCTACAGAAATGCTGCTCCGCTCCCCTACAGAAATGCTGCTCCGCTCCCCTACAGAAATGCTGCTCCGCTCCCCTACAGAAATGCTGCTCCGCTCCCCTACAGAAATGCTGCTCCGCTCCCCTGTATATAGCCTCGCTATTGCTATTTTACTGCTGCTCTTTAATTATTAGTTATTTTATTTCTTATTCTTTTTGTTATTTTTAATTTTTAACTGTATTGTTGGACTATTTGCACCCCCCCCCCTTTTACACTGCTGCTACTCTCTGTCGTTATCATCTGTGCATAGTCACTTTAATAACTCTACCTACATGTACATATTACCTCAACTAACCGGTGCCCCTGCACATTGACTCTGTACCGGTTCCCCCCTGTATATAGTCTCGATATTGTTATTTTACTGCTGCTCTGTAATTACTTGTTACTTTTATTTCTTATTCTTATCTGTATTTTTTTTAACTGCATTGTTGGTTAAGGACTTGTAAGTAAGCATTTCACTGTAAGGTCTACAGTGGAACAGAAGATGGAACAGAAGATCATTCTACCTCTATGCATGCCCTATCTTCATCAACCAGCTCTTAGTGAGCTGCAGCAGTGGGGATAACTGACAGTGTGTGGTATTTTAAAGGGATCGGGAGCCAACATTTCTGTTGAAAATATGGTGTGTTATGTCAAAACGTCTCCTGATCGTCAAGCCTCGAACAGGATCCTTGTTAATTTCACCACAGTGTAGACAATTTAGGATTTATATTTCTATTATATTGTATTCTATTCTAATTATATTCTGTACTGGAGCTGGACTGTTGTCACGTCCTGACCATAGAGAGTCCTTATTTTCTATGGTAGAGTAGGTCAGGGCGTGACTGGGGGGGTTGGTCTAGTTTATTATTTCTATGTGGGGTTCTAGGTTTGTTTTTCTATGTTGGTGATTGTGTATGATTCCCAATTAGAGGCAGCTGGTAATCGTTGTCTCTAATTAGGGATCATATTTAGGCAGCTTTTTCCACCTGTGTTTTATGGGATATTGTTTTGAGTTAGTGCATGTAGCATCGCTGTAGTCACGGTTCGTTGTTCGTTGGTAGTTTATTGTTTATTTGTTTTTGTCTTTGCTAAGTTTCACTTTGTTCATTAAATTATGTGGATCTCAACATCCGCTGCGCCTTGGTCCGATATTTATTCCAACGAACGTGACAACTGTACTCAACTGGACTAAGCTCAAGCCAGAAGTTATGAAATCAGGACGTGGGACTTTGGACGAGACCCACCCTTATCATTCAGAGCAGGCCGAGGAAGAGTTATACAGACCCTGATGATGGTTGCATGACCCAAACGTGCCAGTTTAAGCACATTAATCAAATATCACCAGGATGTTTTACTCTTAGAACTAGACAGAGCAGTGTGCAGGGTTTTGCCTTTTGGAATTAATACAGTACAATACAGATATGTGGTTAGTACCAAGGATTAGTGGTCAAGCTCAACTCTGAGTTCTTCTCATAGAAACAATCTTTGTGTGCAGAGTTCTACACAGGTTCCTCTTGTCAGCTGCTGTAGTAGCCCAGTGTGACACTTCCTCAACCACAACGGTTGACACCTCATGCGGTCCTCTGTAGCTCAGTTGGTAGAGCATGGCTCAGCTTTGGCTTTTGCAACACCAGGATATTGCTTTCAATACCCATACAGTGCTGTGATAAAGTATTTTCCCCCTTCTTATAATTTTATCTACTTTTGCATATGCTTGAAAACCCACAAATGTCGCTGAGTTAAAGCAGTTCTGCATGCAAGAGTGAGCTAAAATTCCTCCACAGCAACGTGAGAGACTAATCAACAACTACAGGAAGTATTTGGTTGCAGTCATTACAGCTAAAGGTGGCACAACCAGTTAGAGTGTAAGGGGGCAATTACTTATTCACATAGTGCAATTGGGTGTTGCATAACTTTGTTAATTAAATAAAATAAGTATATATATTTTGGTATTTGTAAACGTAGGTTCCCTTTATCTTGATAACATTCAGTATCAAAAATATGGAAAAATAGAGAACCATAAAGGGGACAAATACTTTTTCACGCACTGTACGTAAAAAATGATGCACACATGACTGACTGTAAATTGCTTTGGAATCGTTTGCTAGATCGCATGTATTATATAATTATTCTTGTCTCCAGGAAAGAAGAGTTAGCTTACTATTTATTACTTCACCACTCTTCTACACCTATAGAAATAGAATGTGTTCAACCATCACAAAATTACTTGAATGGGAATGTCCGTTCTATAAATGATATTTCTACGTGTAAAACACCCACTGAGTGACATTAGGAAACACCGGAGGATGTATGATCAGAGCCACAGCTGACATGTTCCCCAACAGATTATGATGAATGATTTGCAACTGAATGATTCCCTGTCTGAAAAACAAATACGGTCTGGAGTTCAGACATGACTAGAGACTGATTCAGCCATAGTATGTAGACATTCAGTATTTCTGTTAACGTAAGCATTCTTTTCCACCCTGCTTTCATAATAATGTATTCAACTTTCATAGCGCTAATCATTACATAACGAATCTCAAAGTGTTTGAAGCAACAAAAAGACTTTTAGACAAAACAACATCACAACAACATAAGCTGGACAGTCATTAGAAAGTTCATGGCTTGAGTGGTCATTGGCAATAACATTTGACACGCTCTAATCCAACATATTTCACGAGGGAGGAGACACAACCTCAAGCTGCATAGGCTGAGTTTACACAGGCATTCCAATTCTGATATGGTCTTTTGACCAATCACATCAGATCTTTCACATCATATCTTTTTCAGAGCTGATCTGATTGGTCAAAAGACAAATGTTGGAAAAAAATAATTGGGCTGCCTGTCTAAACACAGCCACAGAGAACTATATGTCATGGGACAGATCTGTACAGTAGCCTATTCTCTCATTACAAGACGCTTAGACATTTTCTCAGGGATCCTTCATTTCTTATGAAAGTGTCCAGCCCTCTATGAGTCTATCCCCATACAGTCATTTGCACACTGACAAAAAAAAATGCCACACAACTCAGCTGTGTGTAAAATGTGGGGTTAGGGACATCACACAGTCAGACTTTCAAATCTGGACACAGCTTTATGTTTCAGATGAAATGAAACTTAATCGGCAACTCAAATGACATCCCAGGGAATGACATATCAGATAAACTGTGACTACTAGTTGTGTTAAATGCTGACATGAGAAATATGAGTTCCACCTGTTGCATAACAAGGCTATTCCCCTCCTGCTTCAAACAGACTACGAGATAGCCGTTTGCTTGAGGTGAGATCGTTAGAATAAGGTAAGGTATGATTTTTGAAGTTTGTGTTTGTAATATGTAGAATTACAGCAACCCTAGTCGGCAAGATGAATGTCCGCCTATAGCCTACTGCAGGGTTCCCCAACTGGCAGCCCGTGGGCGATAATATTTGCCCCCCTAAATAATGAGCACATTTATTTTTTATTGTTGGATTTAAGACTGTAAAAACACCAGCAAATCAACTCCAAGTGATTTCAATATGGGAAATCTGTTCCAAAGTATTCCCACGCATAATATAGAGATACTGTATATGTGATCGTCTACAAATGTAAACACGTTTTTGAATTGATTCTGTTTTAC